>NW_021318649.1:9704-28342 GCF_001605985.2 Dendrobium catenatum
TGGTAGAACTTTCCAGATGCTCCCTCCACCCATGCTCCCAAAGGGAGATTTTCTTCCAGTTTTATTCTCACACAAACACTAGCAAATTCATGTCTGCCCCACTGAAACATATTTTTCTCAATTAGAATTGGAGTTCCCACCATTGAAGCAATCCTGCAAACATTTATCTTGTCCCAGCTATGTAAAGGGAGATTCGGGAGCCTAATCCAAACTGGAGCAGTCAACCCTTTCTAAGAAGAGGGATGGAAATCACTAGACCATTTATCCAGTCTAATGATGCACCCGTTCACATACCATGGACCACAATTTAAAACTGAATTCATTTCTTCTTGGTCTTCAAAAGCACACAAATCCCATCCATCTCCCAATATGGTCATGTGAAATTTGCCAAACTTGCTCCATTGCTTTCTCAGCTCTGTTTCTATGATATGATAAGGAACATTTATTCCAAACACCTTGACCACCAAAGATTTATGTTGTTTTTTTCAAATTTTCCACCTCACTCGGATGATAAAGGTTAACCACACCATCTTCAGAAAAGTTCATTCCATAATCAAAATCCACCATTTTGAAATTTGTCTTCTTGTTCCAGGCATTCACCAGAGATTTACTGAGATGATGACTTCTCTCTGTTCCTGTATCTCCAACTGAATTGTAGTTAGCTAGTTCAGCATTCTCACATACACGAACTTTCCTCAAGTCGCCTTCTCCAAGATTCATATTAGAACCTCCATTTTCCAATTCCATCAAAGTATGCATCTGGAATCCTTTATCTCAAAAAATCTAGCATTAGAACCTTCTGCTTCAGAATTGAGTTTTGAAAAACCCAAACCATCCTTCTGAATCTTTTCATTCACCACACCTAGCCTTGGGGTTGAACCAGCAGTATTACCCATTTGAGGTTTATTGCGAACATCAGGGATTTCAGTTAGTAAATCTTTCCCTTTACCGGTATAATCCATAATTTTATATGGAGAATTATATCCGCCTTCATTGATGATAAGGGGTTTAAAATTCTTGAACTTTAAGTTGGTATCTTGATCAAACACCGTATCTGCATTTCCAAAATCCGGGGGAGATGGGACAGACGTGGGCCGTGGAAGAATCTTAATGGCCGGAGAGGAGGCCACCCGACCTTCGCCGACACCGGGAGGTGGTGGATGACGGCACCTCACCGTCGTCGGCGGAGAAAACCATAATGTGGGAAATAAGGAATTCAAAAAAAACAAAAGCTTTCTCTCTCTTACAGCGGGAGTTTCTCTCTCTAGGAATTCAAGTAATCTTCCATTGTATGGCCCAACATATAGTGGTAGGGATATGCAACTTCTTGGCCTTTGGTAACTTGAAGTCTTCTTTCTTTAATTAGCACTTTAAAATTTTTCTTACTAACTCTCTCTTAAATTGATAAACTTTCCTCATCTTCTCCTTAAAGGATGTCGAGCAAGGATCTATAGAAGGATAGGGAGACACTTGAAATGGCCGAGATGGAGGATCACTTGATTGAATTTTTATTAGTTGCTTCTCCTTATCTACTACTGATACGGTTTTTGTCTTCTTCTCGAAAGACTTCTAAAGCTTTGCTACTTTATTTTCATTTAACAGAGCCTTCAAGAATGGTATTCTAGAAGCCTCTTCCTTTAAGTTGCTTTCCTTGTTAAGTAATTTCTCTGAAGTCTTTATTGTGAGCCCTTTTATGAAAAAAATAATAGGCTCATCAATATTCTTTACACCACATCTTGCTCTTGTAGCTGGGATTCACACTTTATTGAGGAGTTTCACCACCTTAAAATGTATTCAACTAGAGAATATTCTAGCTTTTGCTTTCTATGACCATATCACTCATGGTAATATAATGTTGAGTTTCAGAGAACCTCTTAATAAATATACTCTCTAAATTAGTGAATGTCCTCATAGAACCATTAGTTAGATAGGAATACTATTCAAAAATAATTCTAGAAAGACTAATAATGAATTGGAGAAATATTATAGCATCAGACCCTTCAGCATTGTAACAACTCACAAAAAAATGAGCTAGATGCTGCATCTATATTTCTATACCCCTAAAGAATTTAAATGTCTATGGAATAATACACTTGGGATAAGGAATTGAATCATACTCCTCGGAGTATGGTTTATCATTGGGAATAGACACAGTCTCTTGGGAATAGTTTAAGGCCTGCCTTACATAGTTTTTAATCAATTATTTAATGTCTTTTTTTGTTGGGGCTATGTCAACTATTGGGATCTCTAGGATTTTCTCTAGCCTTCTACTATGATCACCCACTTTATGGACTTTTGGATGTAGCTACTCAACCTGAAACAATTATGTCTTAGCCAATTGATATTATATTTCTTCAACTCTCAATAGCATATCTTTCATTTTATTCTCTAGATTTCTTATATGCTCATCTTTATCTCTAAGCATGGAAGATACATATTAATCTAAAACTACATGGCTTACTCCTATTTCACTGGTTGAGCCCTTTCAGGATCAAGATCCCTAATTGATGATCTGGTCTCTACCATAAAGACACTACTTGTAGGAACATTTCCATCACTTGTGTCCATCAAAATATTATCCTATTATGGATCATAGGATTCAATAACTTCATTCTTTTTTAGCGAATCCATATTCTCTTAAACCACTTCATCGATGTGTCTCCCCTCAATGGACTCAGGATCAATAGGTAAATAGCCATTATACTCCATCACCATTTGAAATTCTTTATTTTCCAACTTCTCAAGAATTTCTTATACTTAAATTTCTTGAGCTACATTGATGGACTCTTCTATCATCTCATTATCAACTATAATATTTTCTTTATCCACTACCTCTTCCCCTTTGATTGTCCTGGGGTCGATAGTCATAGCGGTGGCATCCCCAATGTGTTGTGGATAACCTCCTTCGTAGACGGAGGAGGGATATGAGAAGAAAACTTTACTCCATCCAGTGAGGTGGAGACCTCATGTCTCTGGGCAGGGAGCCTAATGGCTATTGTAGGTAACTGATCACTTTAATTTTACTAGCTTTGATTTGGGAAAACCCTCTATTTGGAGACTTGGGCCTCTTTCCCTTCACTTGTGTTATTTTGTTCTCTTCTTCTGGTTTAACCACACAAATGCTAAACCATAGGGATTACAACTGGTATTTTACCACTTTGATGTGGCTCATCACTACGATGGTGGTCGATCCTATCTGGTCTAATAAGGTTTATCTCCTTTTTTCTTGGTAGATGGGTGTCACGTTGCCCTATAGTAATCATCTACCAATATTGAGGAGGTAGGCTATGTCGCATACATCTTATTAATTTTAGAAGACTGAGGGTTCAGGACTTTATCTCCTTTTTTCTTGGTAGATGGGTGTCACGTTGCCCTATAGTAATCATCTACCAATATTGAGGAGGTAGGCTATGTCGCATACATCTTATTAATTTTAGAAGACTGAGGGTTCAGGACCCTCACTTCTATTTTTTTTTTTTTCTTTTATTTATGAATAATATTTCTCAAGATTCTCTTCCTTATATCAATTTTTCCTTGGGGGTCTTCTATGCATAGTATTCCACTAGGCATGGTGCTGAGTGGGCTATCCTGCTAACCATCTCCTCTCCATTATAGTAGAAAAAGGATTGAAATAGCTTCCCTTTAGAATAGGGGAGGAAGTAAAAATTGTTACAAATAAGTAATTAAGATTGAGGTTGTGATTTTTTATGATAACAAAATATTATTGTAATGATTTTATTATTTTTCTCTTAACATATATTGGATATTTCTAGTTTTTTCTATGAGTATTAATATTTCAGGGAAATTATATATTACTCCAGATTGTTGAAGACTTCAAAATAAGGTAGAATAGTATCTCATGTAAAAGAGTCTATATATCATTGTATTTATTTCTTGAGTCTGAGCAAGTGTAATTATAATTAGGTAACCATGCATACATAGTGGGAGAGTGATAATTTTTTTTAAAAATATGATCATACTATACGATATTATCATACTATACAATTTGGCTTAGTTTTTCCCCAAAATATGGTTACTCAAAACATGGCTTGATTTTCTTAACTGGTCGTATTGTACGATATACAATCATATAGAAAACTTATTGTGTTTGAAATTTGGTTCATACCATATCGTATCATTAAACTTGTTCAATTTTTAACTGTTCTTGTTGTACGATATCAATTCCTACAAACGATTTATTGCGTATTAAATCAGGTTCATACCAGATCGTACTAAACGAACTTGTTCATTTTTGAACTGTTTGTACTGTACAATGTTAAGTCATACAAAAGACCTTTTGTGTAATAAATTTGGTTCATACAAGATTATACCAAATGATGGAAATTTATTTTGAGTTATTTGTATTGTATAATGTCAAGTCATACATATGATTAATAGTTTATGAAATTAAGTTTGTATATGTTCGTACCATAAGAATTTGTTCATTTATGAACTATTCTTACTGTATGATATTAGTCATACAGATGACCCATAGTATACAAAAATAAGTTTTTCTCAATTCATACAAAACTAAGTCATGATTTTTGAATTGTTCTTTCCGAATGATCTACGACCATACAGGATGACCGTGGACGGTTCTCTTAAAAATTTTTATTTTTTCACAGTATTCATGTGTTTTTTATAAACAAAGTCCTAAAATGTTATATATATACTTTTCTTCAAAGTTTCTCTTCAGAGTGACTATTGGGAGTGTGTTTGAGAGAGATTTTAAGAATTGAGAGTGATAGATCTAGTGAAAGGGAATTGTGAGGGTTTCACAAGGTTTCCCAAAGTGATGATCTCTTTATTCTTCTTCTAAATTCTTACCAACTTCTTTGGAGTCTCCTGAGAAAAGATCTTCAAGATTGAATCAAGGTTCTCTTCCTTCACCAGAAGGGTAAAAAAGATGTGATGGTTATCTGCCTTCACCATGAGGGTGAAAATATATGCTTGGTTCTCTGCCTTCACTAGGAGGGTGAAAAAGGACTTTTGGTTATATGCCTTTATTGGTGGGTGAAGAAATATGTTTAGGTACTCTACCTTCACCAGGTGGGTGATAAAAGATGAGAAGGTTTGTTGCCATCACCTAAAGGGTGTAAAAGGAAATAGTTCTCTGCAACACCATATTGGTGGAAGAGAATTTTGTGAGGGCTTTTTTCCATACTATGGGGAAAAAGGAGAGTTACTATTATTTAGTGCAATACCTAGAGAATGAGTCTCTAGAGAGTGAATGCATGTCTAGTTAGACTGAATCTCTATAAAAATAAAATTTAGTCTTCTTATATTACTTTTTATTTTTCCTACATTTTATTTCATTTCTCTTTATATTTGTGGTTGAAAATATTGATTATTCAGAAAGTGATTAATAAATAATAAAAGATGATGAATATATTTCTCTTATGACTAAGCATTTCCAAAGTTTCCTTGAGAAAGCAATAATGGCATCAGCATTAGAACAAAGGTAAGCTCATTAAAAATCCAAGTATTTTAATGAAGTCATTTGTTATGAATATAAAAAGCTTGGACATATAAAGATGGATTGCCTAAATCTTAAAACTAATCCTAACAAGGAGAAAGTTGAGGAGAAAATTCATGTCTAACAAGGTAAGAAGAGAATGCAAAGAGCTTTCTAAACTGACTCAATTTTATACTCTTTAAAAATTGAAGCAAAAGATAAGCTTGATTATTCAGATCAAGGGGAGGTATATAACTTATCCTATGATGAATTATTTGATGTTTCTAAAAAATTCCATTATGCATATAGGAAGCTCAAAAATTACATGAAAATATTAACATTGAGTATCTAAATTTACAAAAGGAGCATGAAAATCTAAAGAAATATCATGCAAACATATATATCAATCACATGACTTTGCTAGATGAATTTGATAATTTGAATAAAGAGCACGATTTATTGAAAACATCTTATAATGAACTTGAAAATAATTTTAAGGTGTTTATGGATGAATCATATCAAAGTGAACATGAAATCAAAGTTAATAATTCAATTTTAGAAAGTGCAAACTCATATCTTAAAAAAAAATTGAAAGCATTTAAGGAAGATAAGACACCTCCCATACTTGAATAATTATACAATCCTAATTAAAAACATACCATTTTGAAATCTTGGAAAAGATTATATAACTCATATAGATTGATAACTTCTTTTTATAGTGTTAAATGCTTTTCATGTGGAATGATGGAGCATATTTCACACACTTACATTATTCATCATAGACACATCTAATAAGGAAACCTAAGATGCATCAATCGCAGTATATCAAACATGCATCTAGATTATTATTGTCAAGAGGACAATCCTAAATTATTTGGTTTCCCAAGTCTAATGTTTGATAATTTTATAAAAATACTATCATACAAGCCCTCATGTACCTGAACATTAGATGTTCAATGCATATGACTAGAGATGCAAATCAATTTATATTGCTAGAGGCCAGAATAAGAGGCAAAGTGACACTTAGAGATAACACCACTAAGAGAGTGGTAGGATTAGGTATGATTTATAATAAGAATAATTTTTTGATTGAAAATATTTTATTAGTAGAAGGCTTAAATTATAATTTGCTAAGTATCAGTCAGCTTTTTTATAGGAGTTTTAACAAAATTTTTGACCTACAAGCTGCATTATAAGCCAAAATAGAGTTGATGTATTGCATAGAGATAGGGTAAATAATATTTACATGATTGATTTAAATTATGTTAAATCTTCTAATGATTCTTATCTAAAAATTGTTACTAATGAATCTTTTGTTATATCATATAAGACTTTGTCATGCAAGTACAAAAAATCTTAGGAAAATTACCCATAAGGAATTGGTAAGAGACATACCTAAATTAGACTTCACTAAGGATCACCTGTGTGATTGATGTTAATTAGAGAAAAAAGTCGAGTTCTCCTTTCATTCAATTAAAAATGTTAGAACTAGCAAATCCTTAGAAGTCCTTCAGTAGATCTCTTTGGAACTGTTAGCACTATTAGTCCAGGAGGGAAAATGATGATTATTCATGATTCACTTGGATTTGATTCTTATCTTATAAGAGCAAATCATTTGAAGAGTTTAGAAATTTTCAGTGTTTAAAAAACTGGACCAGACTGTCCAGTTCGATCGGTTCTATTGAAACTTATTGAATATTAAATAGGTTGTTAAACCTAAGCTTATGTCCTAAAGGCTAACCAATAGGTGGGTTGAATTGGTAATTTAAAAACGTGACCCTTTCTAGGATTTTAAAAATTCAAAACTATTTTAATAAATTGAGCAGGTTGATTTTAGAATTTTTCAAAAATATATTTTCAATAAAAAAAGTAAAATGCAAAAATTAAAGCAGCGGAAATAAAAAGAAATAAAGATTTATAGTGGTTTGGTCAAACACGACCTACATCCACTCCCTAAAGTCTCCCACTTCAGGTATTGCACTATTAGCATAAGTGTCTCTCCTTTTGCTCCCACAGCAAGGCAGAGAAGCCTTCACAAAACTCTCTTCCCCCATAACCCAGTGCTGCAGAGAACAGTCATCATTTTACACACTCCAAGTGTCAGCAGAGAACTATCGGCTATTCACACTTTCTAAGTATAGGCAGAGAACCTTCGTCATTTCACACCCTCCAAGAGTAGGCAGAGAACCTACGGAACACTCTCCAAGTATACGCAGAGAACCATCATCTTTTCACACCCTCGAAGTGTAGGCAGAGAACCTTTAACTTTTCACACTCTCTAAGTGTAGGCAGAAAACCCTTGGTTGTTCATACTCTCTAAGTATATGCAAAGAACCCTCAGCTGTTCACACTCTCCAAGTGTAAGTAGAGAACTCTCAGCTGTTCACACTCCTTGAGTGTCGGTAGAGAACCATATCTTCTTGAAAGATGTTCACATTAAAAATTTAGAAGGACAAGAGAAAAGAGTGAAGTAAATATAAAGTATACACAAAGATCCTTACCCTTGAGTAACCAAGTGAACCCTTCATGCTCCAATAGGAAGAAACCACTTTCAAATACTCTCTCTCATTCTCTCCTTCAATTTCCATTTACCATTGACGAGGAATAAGTGACAAAAAGATTAAATTACATCCTTAAGTGGACCTTTATAGAAAAGACATAAAAACCCATCCAAAAAAAATGCATTTTTCAAATTTGACCATCCACGATCGTCCTGTACAATCAAATTTCGTACGTACAAATAGTTCAAAAGCTGTTGCGTACAAAATCATTATGAATAGGTACGAACTATATTCGTACTCGATCATCATCTATATAAAATATGTTTATATGGGATGAACAAAAATTTTAAAGCATGTATGTAAGAATGTCTGGACGAAAACTCAACATAGGCCATTATCCTAGTACGATAAAAAAATATCGTCTGTATGAATAGCTTTAGAGGAAAAAATAGAGAAGTTCATCTCAGTATGAATGAAAAATATCGTTCATATGATCTTCACATTCGTCAAAAAATAGAGAAGATCATCCCGACACAAAAAAAATATCATCCGTATGATCTTCCCATTCATCAAAATAAAGAAGATTGTCCTGGTATGAATGAAAAATATCATCCATATGATCTTCACATTCATCAAAAATAGAGAAGATCATCCCAGTATGAATGAAAAATATCATACATACGATATTCATATTCGTCAAAAATAGAGAAGATCATCTCGATACGAATGTAAAATATCGTCCGTACGAACTTCATATTTGACAAAAATAGAGAAGATCATCCTGGTATGAACATAAAATATCATCCGTATGATCTATACTTAGAAATTTTTTTTTCCATTCTCTGTTCGTTCCATTTCTCATTGGGAAAATAAATGATCAGATCATCCCGTATGAAATAGTATCATACCGTATGATCAATTTAAAAATTACAAATTTTAAAAACTCTCCCTCGATATAAGTTTGCTTAGTTATTTAATTACAATCTCACGCTCTCAAACTCAATAGAATGAAAAATACATACTTCAATTTATAAAACACTCTAAGCTGATCTTGATTTGAAGTCTTCAACAACTTGGAGTATGATTTTCGTGAAATATTAGTACACACAAGAGCAAAAACAATACTTCCAAAATATATCAGGAGAAATACTAATCAAAATAATAATATTTAGAATCATTAAAAATATACAAGTTGCAAGAATGTCAAGCATACAAAGCTAAGTAGCAACTATCTCAACAATCTCCTCCTTTTTTTATAATGGCAAACCAATTATTATTTAAGTATAATTAAAAATTCTAAATTTCTCCTTAACACCCCCTGAAAGAATAAGCATGTGAATATAAGGAGTTTTCTATTATGAATAGTTAAAAAAAAAAAATTAACTTTTTAAGTTTTTTATCACATAAAGCAGAAACAAATAATATTTCTCCCCTAAACATGAACAAAAAAATACAAAAACACACAAAAGTTCAAACAATATTTCTCCCCCTTTTTTACTACAGCAAAAAGAGAAGAAGAAAAAGATAATAGAAATGTAAGAAGTCATATGAGAAGCCTTTGATAATTGATCCTGAAAGAGATAGAGTTATAATTGTAATAATAAGATTAATGTTCACTAAAGAAAAATAAAGATTCATATCATTTAAATTAAGATATAACAAAGATAAGATAAATATATCAAGTTCATGAATCAATCTAGACAATTGGATAAGGAAAATTTTTACAAAAGTGATAAAATGAAAATTAATGTAAGTCAATTTCCAATACAAAATATAATTGAACATTAGATTGATTTGAAATTGAATATTAAAAGATAGAGGAAAGAACATATACTTGTGGCGACATTGCACATCTTTTCAATATTTGTGGCGCACTTTGTGCATCATTTTATATTTAGGCTAATTTTGTGCCTCTTTTCAAGTTGCAAACCATTGTGCATTCTTTCGATTTTTGTACACTTGTACATTTTTCAATTTTTCAAATTGATCTTTCCAAAATAATTAATCTAAAAGCTCAAATTTCTCTAAGTACAAAGATAATTATATTGAAAAGAGAAATAAATAATAATAAGACATTAGAATTGTAATAATAATATTAAAAATTTTGTGAGCCTAAAAAAGAATATGAGATTGATATCCTTGACTTGATCGAGTTATAAGCTAACTTAAATTTATAAAAAATTAGATTTTTATTAAAGTTAATTTTTATACTGCTTGTCAAATTATACCAATTTTACATCAATTAAGTTAGGATTATCATATAGGCAAATAAACATTTCAACCAATAAATAAAATCTAGTAAAAAAAATAGGACATGTTTTATTGATATCAAAATAAAGGATAATACATTGGAGCACAGTTGATATCAATATAACCCAAAAATAAAAACAACAGACATAAAAAAAAATAAATGACAAACACATCATCAGAGAAGCTACTGGAATTATCACATCATATCACTAAGTATGGAAAAGATAATCATAGAGAAGTACATCCTTCATTCTGAGGGGCTTCGATCTGGAGGAGGTGGCTGGTTGAAGAGGTTAAAGTAGCTATTCATCATAGCCATATTAATGTTGACCGATTTAAACTGACCTCGGATCCAGCCCATATCCTACTGATATTGATAATCCTGCTGCTATAGATGAGTCTCAATTTAATAAAAGCGTCGATCAAAGTGGCTCTCAAGATGATCAAAGCGCTGGACCATATCCCAAAAGGCTAGTTCTTGAGCAGGCGTAGGTGCAGGTGCAGGTGCTCCCCCTTCTTCCTTAGAATCCTCATGTCCACCTCCACTCCCAAACATTGCTCGGAATGAAGCATCAGTAAAATAAGTAGGAGTTTCTAGATGATGACCAGGGTGGACTAGGTCCTCAGGTATGTATGTCATAAGGTGTCCTATGGCTATGTTCTTTTTTCTCTTATGGGAGACATGGCCAATTTCAAAAAGCCCATGAATATAGTCAAGGATGAGATGGGCTTCGTCTATAGGTTGACCAATCATAATAAGATAGGTTATAGTGGAAAGAAGAGATGTGATATTGATACGATCACCAGCTTTAGGAATTATAGCAGTTATAAGAACATGCTGGATGATCCGGGCATTTTGGTTCAAAGTTGACACCTTAAGCAAATGGCATACTTTTCTAATTCCTCTAATCACTTAATTTATTATTGTCCAGTAATAGTCAGAAGCAGAAGTCAAGGTGTGGGATCATATTACTTTAGTCCTAAATTCAAAAATATTTCCATATCCTCCTTAGTTATTTTGACTCTTTTCTTTAGAACATGACTCCTAATCCTAGTTTGATCTGTGCTAAGAGTCATATTGGCAATAAAATAGTGGAAAGTTTCCTTGTTATAAGGGTGAATCAGAGTGAGGATAAATGAGAATTAGTTAGAGGCAAAAAGTGGCATTACTTGATAGATGATATTTTCTTACAAAAGAACTCTGGAAGGAGTTATTTTTGCTAATACAAACTTAGGAAAAGGTTCTTCACTTATTTTGGATAGGAAATTTTCTTCAGTATTTCTAGAGGAAGGTCCCTTAGTATGTTCCTTAGCAAGTCTGCCCCTTTCGCTAGAGCTTGCCATTAAAGGATTTGGAAAGATGAGAAGGTTTAGAATGACTTTTCAAGTGTATGAAATTAGAGTTCTAATGCCTACTATTTAAAGAAAAATAATCTTTCATACCCACGAAAATAGCTTCGTACCATACGATGCTTGAAGTCGTAAATACGAAATAAAATTTCTTAAGTACGAATGAATGCGTCCAAAACAAAATGACTTTTTGTAATCATGCAAGTTACGAGGCATCCTTTTGTATAGACTTTTTGACCAAATGATCATAAAGATGAACAGGTATTTGTCCGGGACAATAAGTTATTTAAGATTATTTTTCTGATAGTTTGAATCGTCCCCCGCTCAAAATGCCACGTGTTCATATGTATGAATGCAAGGTTCGTACGTACGATTAGAATTAATAACTACTTCTATCTATATAACCGTCTACATGCATACATATGAATGAATATATATCATCCAAATGAGCTATGGTTAGTACAGAATAACTATAATGAAAATTGAAAAATTGTACGCATTCTGTTCTACCCAACAATCGATTCGCTACAGAATTCATTCAGTATGAATTAAATTTCATACCGTATGAATAGAACACTTAGAAAATTTTGATCGATCGATTAAAACCAAGAATTTCAATGTGAAAACATTTTAAAAACACACAAAACAAACAAACAAAAATCATAAAAGCAAACACGCACATAAAATGACAAAATTAGAAAAAAAATATAAATAAATCAAAACATAAAATATACACATAAAAAACACATATCAAGGTTACAAAAATTTTAATTAAGCATTCAGATCAATCACACCAAGCCTTATTCTTAATGTTCTGAAAGTATCAAAGGCTAGTGATTTTATAAAAATGTCTGCATGTTGATTTTCCATTGAAACATGATTGAGTTCAATTTCTCCTTTGGATACATGATCCCTTATGAAATGATATCTGATATTAATATGTTTGGTTCTTGAATGTTGAGTAGGATATTTCAAAATGCAAATGGCACTAGTGTTATCACAATAAATGGGAATTGTGCTTATTTTAATCCTAAATCAATCAACTGTCATTTCAACCAAAGTACATATGCCACACAACTTCCTAAGGCAATGTATTAAGCTTCAGCTGTAGATAGGGCTATGTAATTCTATTTTCTACTAGACCAAGAGACTAATGAATTTCTAATAAATTGACATGTTCAAAAAGTACTCTTTCTATCAACCCTACAGCCTACAAAGTCCGAATCTAAATATCCAATTATTTTAAATGAAGAGTTGAACTTAGGATACTAAAACCCTAAGTTCTGAATATCCAAGAGATACCTCAAAATCCTTTTCACTGCTGTCAAATGTGATTCTTTTGGATCTAATTAAAATTTAACACACAAATAAATACTAAACATAATATCGGGTCGGCTAGCTATCATGTAAAGCAAAGATACAATAATACCCCTAAATTTCTCTTGATCAACAAATTTTTCCTTTAGGTCCTTATCTAATTGAGTTAAGGAACTCATAGGTGTACTAACAAGTTTAGCATTATCCATTTCATACTTTGACTGACTAAGAAATATTTTTTTCTCAATTTACTTAATGCTAAAGCCTAGAAAGTAACTTAAATCTCCCATTAGACTCATTTAAAATTCACTACTCATTATTTTAGAAAATTCATCACAAAAATTTTTATTAGTAGATCCAAAGATGATATCATCAATATAAATTTGTACAATGAGTATGTCATCTCCCAATTTCTTCAAAAAGAGAGTTGTGTCCACAGTTCCTTTTTCAAAAGATCTATCAAGTAGGAAAGTGCTCAATCTCTTATACTAAGCCTGATGTGCCTGTTTCAAATCATATAATACATTTCTCAATTTAAAAACATGATTTGGGTATTTTGAATTTCAAATCCTAGAGGTTGTTCAACATAAATATCCTCTTGAATTATCCCATTTCAAAAGGCACTTTTAACATTCATTTGATACAATTGAAATCCTCTAAAACAAGCAAAGGCTAATAAAACCCTAATTGCTTCAAGTCTAGCTACAGGGGCAAAAGTCTCCTCAAAATTAATTCCTTCAATCTGATTATACCCCTTAGCCACCAATTTAGCCATATTTTTAATGACTACTCCTAAGTCATTCATTTTGTGCTTGAATACACACTTAGTCCCAACTACACTTTGATCCTTTGGCCTTACAATTAATTCTCAAATTTCATTTCTTACAAATTGATTTAATTCTTCTCTTATTGTTAAAATCCAAAGTTCATTCAAAAGTGCTTGATCAATATTTGTGGGTTCTATCATAGAAATAAAGGCTGAATGATTGACTTCTTTATTCAGTCCATGCCTAGTCCTAACATCCTCACTAGGTTCACCAATAATTAATTCCTTTGGGTGGTTTTTAGAAAATCTCAAATCTCTAGGAAACGGGTTTTCTATCTCAAAATTTTCTTCCAAATTAACTTTCTAAATCTTTTGGAAGTTTATTTCTATATATTCCTCTTCAACATTTGGCTCTTCCAAAGTACCAGATTCATCAAAAATAACATGTGTGGTCTCCTCAATTACAAAAGTTCTTTTATTGAATACTCTATAAGATTTTTCAACATTAGAGTATCCTAGAAAAATTCCTTCATCTGATTTTGGATCAAATTTTTCTAAGGTAGAATTTCCATTATTATGTATGAACACCTTGCATCCAAAAGTATACAAATGTGATAAATTAGGTGTTCTCCCCTTAAGTAACTCATAGGAAATTTTATTCAAGTTCGATCTAATGTTCACCCTATTCAGAACATAACATGTCGTGCTAACTGCTTTAGACCAAAAATATTTAGGAAGTGAATATTCTGCCAATTTGGATTGAGAAGCTTCAATCAATATTCTATTCTTCCTTTCGACTACCCCTTTTGGCTGAGGGGTTCTAGGTGCAGCAAAATTGTGATCAATCCCTTTTTTCCTTACAAAAAACCTCAAATTTTTCTTTTTCAAATTCTCCACCATGATCACTTTGGATTGTTAAAATTTCACACCCTAGTTTCTAAACTCCTCAAATGATTCACTCTTATAATATAAGAATTTAACACATGTAAATCTAAAAAAATCATCCACAATCACAAATCCGTATACCCCACCTCCTAGACTTATAGTTCCAACTGTTCCAAAAAGCTCCATATGCAAAATTTACAATGATTTACAAATTCTAAGATCCTTATTGGATTGAAAAGAGGACTTCACCTATTTTCCCAATTGACATGCAATGCAAAGGTGATACTTGGTAAAGTCTAGTTTTGGTATACCTCTCACTAAGTTCTTTTGGGTATTCCTCCTAAGGTTTTTCATGCTAGAGTGACAAAGTCTCTTATGCCAAAGCCATGATTCATCATAAATAATTTTCAAACAAAAAGTAGTAGAAGTTTTGATACAATTCAAATCTAGAATATAAACATTATTTACCCGTATACTATACAAAGCATCACTACCATTTAGGCTTAATATGCAGCTAGTAGAAAGAAATTTTAACATAGTATCCTTTATCACATAGTTCAATAATACTTAAAAGATTATGCATTAAGCCTTCAACTAGTAGTACATTCTCAATAAAAAAGTTTTTCAAATTTCTTATCATACCAAATCTAACCACCTTCCTTGTGGTGTTATCTCCAAGTTTAACCCTGCCTCCATTCCTGGTTTCTAGCAATATGAATTATGCAGTTTCTCCAGTTATATTCTTTGAGCAACCGCTATCCATGTACCATATGCTCTCTCAAGGCCTTGTGTGAGAGTGTGCTAGCAAAATCATCAAATGTTAGACTTGGGAACCCATACAAGTTTGGGTTCACCTTTTGGTAACTTTAAAATAGATGCATGTATGATATGTCTAGGGTTATGCATCTTTGGTCTCCACACTAAATGAGTTTTTCTATCTAAAGTATAAGTATGTGTAATATGACTAATTATCCCACATTTATATCATTTAACTCCAAGAAATAGATTTCTTAATCTTCTATAACTATTCTAATTCTTCCTGAGTTGTAAGAATTTTGGATACAAAATGAGATTAGTAAAATCTTAAAGTCTTTGAGGTTTTTTATTTTCCTTGAGAGTTTTTACTTTCAATTTCAAAAATATGTTCATATCTTCCAACACATTATTACTATATTTCAACCGATATTTTTCACTCTTTGATTCATCCTTATAATCTTTAAATTCTTTTTCCAAATCTGCATAGGATGATATTAAATTCTCTTATTCTTATTGAAATCATCGAAATCATCAAGTATGCTCATATGGTTGCTATCAACTAATGCATGATCTTTGCTAAGGATTTCATGTTCTCACTGCAGTTCTTATAATTCCACATTCAGACTAGCATGCATTTTCTTTAATTTCCTATATGCATCATATATTCTTTTAGAAAGTTTAAAAGGTTCAGCATAGGTTAATTCGTGTACCTCTTCTTGATCTGACTGATCAAGATTATTGGCCATCAAGCATAAGTTGGTGACTTCCTCCTCCTTTTCAGTTTATGATGAGTCTGAAGCTAAGTCCACCCAGAAAGCTCTTTGGAATTTCTTCTTGCCCTTCTTCATAGTTGGTTTCTCCTCTACCTTTTCCTTGCTAAGAGTGGCTTTAAGTTATGGGCAATCTGATTTCATATATCCAGGTTTCCTGCACTCATAGCAAATCACATCATTATAAACCTTAATATTCCTATTGAACTTATCTCTATTCTATTATTAGTGTCTCTTCTACTTCCTCTTTAGAAACACCTAAATGTTCTAGTCATCAAAGTGATATCATCCTCATCCTTAGGTTGTGATAGATCACTCTCCAACTCCTCCACTTTTAGCATAATGTTCTTCTCCTTTCATGGCTCTTCTACATCAATCTTTTATTGTCTCACTCCTTGCTCGTAAGCAATTAGTGATCCAAGAAGATAGTCAATAGAGTAAACATTTAAGTCTTTTGACTCTTTAATTATAATTATCTTAGCATCATATGTAGTAGGCAAATAATGAAGAATCTTATTAACCATTTCAGCATTCGTTTGTTCCCTACCCAATGCATATAAAAATGTGACTATTTATGTGAATCTTATGTACATGTCAGAAATAGATTCATTGGGTTCCATGCAAAATAATTTATAGTCATGTAACAAGATATTAAGTCTAGATTGCTTAACTTCGTTAGTCCTTTCATAGGTTATACAAAGTCTATCACATATGTCCTTTGCACTTTTACAAGTAGAAACCCACATGTAATCTTTAGATTTAAGCGCACAAAAGAAATTGTTCTAACATTTTGCATTAAGTTGTGCTAATTCACGTTGTTCTACAGTCCAGTATACAAAGGGAATTTTAACTTTAACTCTGTCAACTAATCTAGTTGGTTTTGTATACCCTTCTTGAACTAAAATCCATATACGATAGTCTAATGACTGTAAAAATGTTGGTATGCATGTTTTCCAAAAATCGAAAGGCATATTATCAAACAAGTGAGGTCTAGTTATAGAGTAACCTTCCAATGTGTTCTGATTTCTAAATGTAGCCATGATCATTATCAAAAAGTAGTCTAAACTTATGATTTTAAAATAAAGCTCTGATACCACTTGTTTAAACTTGTTGAATATGAAATAAGTTGTTAGACCAAAGCTTATATCCTAAATGCTAACCAAGATGGGGGGATAAATTGGTAATTTAAAAACTTGAACCTTTCTTGGATTTTAAAAATTCAAAATCATTTTAATAAACTGAGCAAGTTGATTTTAGAATTTTTCAAAAATAAATTTTTAACTGCAGAAAAATAAAATGCAAAAATTAAAGCAGCAAAAATAAAAAGACACAAAGATTTATAATGATTCGGTCAAACATGACCTACATTCACTCCCTGAAGTCTTCCACTTCATGTATTACATTATTATCATAAGTGTCTCTCCTTTTGCTCCCACAGCAAGATAGAGAAGCCTTCACAAAACTCTCTTCCACCACTACCTAATGCGACAAAGAACCGTCATCTTTTTACACCCTCTAAGTGTTGGCAGAGAACCGTCAGCTGTTCACACTTCCCAAATGTAGGCAGAGAACCTTCATCCAGTCACACCCTCCAAGTGTAGGCAGGGAACCTTCTACTATTTATACTCTCTAAGTGTAGGTAGAGAACATTCATCCTTTCACACCCTCCAAGCGTAGGTAGAGAACTTTCGGCTATTCTCACTCTCCAAGTGTAGGCAGAGAACCCTCAGCAGTTCACACTCTCCAAGTGTAGGAAATGAACCCTCAACTATTCACACTCTCCAAGTGTAGGACGAGAATCCTTGGCTGTTCACACTCTCCAAGTGTAGGTAGAGAACCCTCGGCTATTCACACTCCTTGAGTGTCGGCAGAGAATCAAATCTTTTTGAAAGATCTTCACACTAGAAATTTTGAAGGATAAGAGAAAAGAGTAAAGTAAATATAAGTATATACAGAGATCCTTACTCTTGAGTAACCAAGCAAACCCTTCACGCTCCAATAGAAAGAAATCTCCTTCAAATACTCTCTCTCACTCTCTCCTTCAATTTTCCTTTACCATTCATAAAGACCAAGCGACAAAAAGATTAAATGACAGTCTTAAGTGGAACTTTTATATAAAAGACAAAAAATCGTCCAAAAAATTGCATTTTTAAAATTTGACCATCCACGATCAATCCATATGATCGAATTTCGTACGCACAAACAATTTAAAAGTTATTGCGTATGAACTCATTATGAATAGGTATAATCTATATTCATACCCGATTATCATCTGTATGAAATATGTTCATCCGAAACTAGTAGAAATTTTAAAGAACATATGTGCAAATGTCTGGAAGAAAACTCAATAGCCCATCATCCCGGTATGATCAAAAAATATCATCCGTATGAATAGCTTTAGAGGAAAAAACAGAGAAGATCATCCCGGTACGAATGAAAATATCGTCTGTACGATCTTCACATTCATCAAAAAATAGAGAAGATCATCCTGGCACGAATGAAAAATATCATCCGCATGATCTTCACATTCGTTAAAAATAGAGAAGATCATCCTGGTACGAACAAAATATATCATCCATATGATCTTC
>NW_021318649.1:33652-36803 GCF_001605985.2 Dendrobium catenatum
CAATAACTTTCAAATGAATTTTAGATTTTAGCTATGCAAGAAGAATTGAATCAATTTTTTAGAAATGGTGTTTGGGAATTGGTAGAAAGACCTAAAAATCATAGTATTGTTGGAACTAAGTGGATTTTCAAAAATATGATGAACGATTCAGGTGTAGTGGTTAAAAATAAGGTAAGATTTGTAGCCAAGGGTATAATCAAATACTAGGAATAGATTTTGAGGATAAGTTTTCCCTTGGAGCTAGACTTGAAGAAATATGGGTGCTTCTAGCTTTTCCCCATTTTAAAAGATTTAAATAATTTGAAATAGATGTTAAAAGTGATTTTCTTAATGAGGTGATAAAAGAGGTTATTTTTGTTGAGCGACCTCCATGTTTTAAAAATTCATAGTTTTCAAATCATATTTTTAAATTGAAGTAAGCATTGTAGGGACTAAAACTATCACCTAGGGCATGATATAAAAGGTTAAGCCTTTTCCTACTAGAAAAATCTTTTGTTAATGGAAGTGTTGACACCACTCTCTTCATAAAATTGGAATAAGGTAATATTCTTATTGTTTAAATTTATGTTGATGATATCTTATTTGGATCATTAATAAAAATCTTTGTGATTACTTTTTAACAATAATGAGTAAGAAATTTAAAATGGGTTTGATGAGAGACTAGAGCTACTTTCTTGGTTTTAGCATAAAGTAGAAAGAGGATGGCACATTTCTTGATCAATAAAAATATGTTAAGGATGTCCTTAGGAAATATGAAAGTGATAATTCTAAACTAATAAATACTCTCATGAGTTCCTCAGGTTAATTAGATAAGAATTCTAAAGGTAAATTGGTTGATCAAAAGAAATTTAGAGGGATGACTAGATCATTACTTTATTTAATTGCAAGTAGGCCTATTATCAAATTTAGTGTTTATTTGTGGGCTAAATATCAAGCTAATCTAAAAGAATCTAACCTGATAGTTGTTAAAACAATTTTGAGATATCTTTTAAGAACTCAAAATTTAGGGATTTGGTATCCTAGGCATAACACCTCTTTTGAAATCATTAGATATTTTAATTCATATATTGTAGGGTGTAGGGTTGATAGAAAGAGAACATCTTGAACTTATAAATTCATAAGGAACACCTTAGTCTCCTTGTCTAGAAGAAAATAGAATTAAGTAGCTTTGTCTACTATTCAAGAAAAATACATAGCCTTAGGAAGTTGTGTGACAGAAGTTCTATAGTTAAAATAACAACTAGTGGATTTAGGTTTTTTATATGATACTATTCCAATTCTTTTTAATAATACAAGTAATATTTGCATATCAAATAATCCAATCCAACACTTTAGGACCAAGCATATAGACATAAGACATCACTTCATTAGAGACCATGTTAATAACGGAGAAATGTAGTTGTATTATGTAACAACATAAGTTAACTTGCAAACATTTTTCATAAAACCACTAGCTTTTGAGTCTTTCAGCATTTTAAGAACCAGAATGTTTGTTATTGGTATTCATGCTTTATAATTATAATTCTACAAATTGAAATTGTAGTGTATTTCTTTTGTGTTTTATGCTTGTATTTTGTTCTTTGTTTTTGTGTTTGTCTTGGTTATTTTTTTCTCCATTTTGTGTTTGATTTCTGTGTTTAATTTTTGTTTCATTTTCTTTTTTCTATGTGAATCTTATATGAATTTTTTTTTAAGAGTAACTTGATCAGTACATGAAAAATTAAATTTCCTATTCCATTTGTACTGTATAAGCACAATTCATATTGTATGAATTCTCCAAATTTCACACGATTTATTTTCTATAATGGGCTGACAAAAGATGTTTTATGTTGTTGATCGTGCAATATGAATACATGTTCATCTATACAAATCATCAATTTTTCATCTATAAAATCCTGGCAGGCATTCCAATGACATTTTTTTTTAAACATCGTCTGTACGAACACCTGTTCTTTTGTATGATCCAGTTGTCAATTTGCATGTGGACGATCTCAACTGTTAGGTATGAACATTATTAAATGATCATCCTATATTAACATCTTTTACTTTGTATGATTATTTTGGTCAAAATATTGTACGAAATGATTGTAAAATAGCATTATGAAAAGATGTTTCACATCATTAACTATTTTTTATCATTTTCATTTATATGTACGAACCAAAGTTCATCCTATACAAAGATCTAAATCTTACATACAAAAATAATTTCGTAATGTATGAAATAGTTTAAATTCTATAAATTTGAGTTTGTTCTTTAAAAATTTTCAATCATTTTAATCTCTAGTCCCTTTCATCTCTTACGTTTGAACTTTTTCTCAAATGCAAAGTTCTAGAAAGCAATCTTAACCTTACAATAGTGGTTCATATTATTCTGAATAAGATGATAATTTTCTATCTTAGGAGAACGAATAAGCCTTCGATAGGTTTATTCATGCTAAGATTACCACTTCTCGTCTTCTGATTTAAGAAGACATTAGTTTTCAAATCATGGCCCTTTTCAACTCCGCTCAAATTTCTTACATTCTCTCTTTAATCTACACAAATAATTCTGATACTTTTTGCTATTTTCATGATAATATGAGAATATGAGAAAATAATACAAAAATTACCTCCTATGTTTTTCATCAACATGTTGAAATTACCAAGGAAGATTTGGGGATTTTTCTACACCTCAGGACTGAAGGGATTAGGGCTCATTCAATGACATCTAAAAGTGATTTTGATTGGAGAATTGTTAATCAAACTCCTAGAGGAACAACTTTAATCTCTCATTTACCCCTAGTTTCTACTTTGAATCAAAATTCTAGGATAATCTAGCATGTCTTAAGGATATATATCATTCCTAAAGCTAGTGATCATCTCAATATCACTCTCTTGTTGAGTATTATCACATATTATATCTTATCAAGCACTCCATTCCATGAAGTCCAATTGATTACGGATTACATCCACAATCTAACTAACATTAGACTCCCTATTACCAGAAGAAAAAAAAATTGTAGCTCTAGGACACCTGGTTGTCTATATTCTTGAAAAGAAATACAACCTCATTTATCATGATCCCCTAAATAAACTAGCTATTTATTTCACTAATGCCTCATTTTGAATTATTTCTCAACATGAAGGAGAAGAATTTGATGAAGAAAGAGGA
>NW_021318650.1:0-115770 GCF_001605985.2 Dendrobium catenatum
CACATAGATTTGTTTGGACCCATTAGCATTGTCAGCTTAGGGGAAAAAGTTTATGGATTTGTGATTTTTGATGACTACTCAAGGTTCACTTGGATTAAATTTTTATCACATAAGAGTGAATCTTTTGATGAGTTTAGATCCTTCTCCACTTAAGTTCAAAAAAAGGTAGGTTGTGAGATCTTGACCAATTATAGTGACCATGGTCGAGAGTTTGAAAATGAGATATTTGGCGACTTTTGTGAGTATAAAGGAATTAGTCACAACTTTTCAGCTCCTAGGACCCCTCAGTAGAACAATATAGCTGAAAGAAAGAACATGACCTTAGTTGAAGCCTCTAGAGCCATACTTGCTGAGTATTCACTTCCAAAATACTTTTTGGATCTTCTGATAAAAAGCTATGTGATGAGTTACTAATTATTCAGATCTATGTTGATGATATACTTTTTAGATTTTCTAATAAAAAGCTATGTGATGATTTTTCTAAAATAATGAGTAAGGAATTTGAGATGAGTATGATGGAAGAGTTGTCCTACTTTTTGGGGTTTAGCATAAGACAATTGGATGACGGAACATTTCTAAATCAATCAAAGTACATTAAAGACATCTTGAAGAAATATGAAATAGATAAAGTCAAACTAATAAATACTCTCATGACATCCAGTGTTTAATTGGACAAAGACCCAAATGGAAAATCTTTTGATCAAAAGAAGTATAGAGGAATGATTAGATCACTGCTTTACCTGACTGCTTGCTGACCTGATAAGTATTTAGTGTTTGTCTCTGTGTTAGATTTCAAGTTGATCCTAAAGAATCCCACCTGACTGTAGTTAAGAGAATTCTTATATATCTTTTAGGGATACAAAACTTAAGAATTTGATAGTCTAGACACAACACTTCTTTTGAGATTATTGGATATTCTGATTTTGATTTTATAGGTGTTGACCTCATTTTTGTATGAGGTCACTTGGACCAATCCTGACCTTATATCAATTCAATTTTTAGACAAATCTAGACTCTATGATCCTCCTAGAATACAGACCCTAGGATTCCTCCATAACAATCTAGGCCTTAGGATCCATTTAGGTCCTAAGATTCTTCTAAACTCCAAACCTTAGGAGCTACTCTAGATCCTAAGACTTTTCTAGACTTCAGATCTTAGGATCTATCCTAGACCCTAAGACTCTCCTAGATCCAGACCCTATGATCTTCTCAGGCCTTAGGAATTACCAAGACCTTAGATCAATCTAGACCTTGAGATTAATTTAGATCTCATATCAATTCAAACTTCAAATCAATCCTGACTTCAAGTCAATCCAAATCTGAATTCAATTCAAGTCTCAATTAAAATCCAGACTCCAGTCTAGTTCAAAATCCAAACTCCAGTTCAGACATTGATTCTACCTTTGAGTTAACTCTAACCCTATGTAATCATTTATGATCACCCAAATGATTATAATTGATTTGGATATTTCAATATTAATCATTCAAATTTAAAATCCAGATCAAACTCAAAATCCGGACTCAAATCCTAAGTCCAGAAGCCTTGTCCTAAAGGCCTTTTCTAGAGACTTTTCAAACACTTCAAAACCTTGTCAAAAGACATCTAATTCAGAGTCTATCACTTGCAAAGTGACAATACTTGTCTCTGGAGGCTACCCTCCAAATTTTAACCCATTCTGAGGTCTCTAACCTCAGAAACTAAATTAAAATTTAAAGGCTGTAAAACCTTCTAATTTTTACGGCCTATGCCACTAGACCTTTCATCCAATGGATTTTGACCCTGAAGCTTTCTCTAAAGCTTCCAATCACTTCCAAACCATTAATCCTGATATGTTGATCAATAAACTGCATTTTTTTGGACTCATTTCAGCCCCTAGTGGATCTGAGGTCAGAATGACCAAAATACCCCTTAGGGGTGTGAATAGTCGTTTTGGATCAAATGAGCTCCAAATTAAATGCAACCACTTCCAACAACTTTTAAATATCGAATCAAACTTGTTGGACCCAAGCCCAGTCCCTGGGTCAACCTGGTTGACCAAGTCAACCTAGGTTGACCAAATAGACCCTTAAAGGCCAAAATAGGTATTTTTGACCAAATTGACTTTCTAGACCTTGGAACCACTTCAAGCAAATTTCAAATGTCAAACCAAACCTGTTGGACCCATTCCTAGACTCTGGGTCAACCTGGTTGACCAAGTCAACATGGTTGACCTAAGAGGCCCATCAATGGTCCAAATATGTGATTTGATTGAAATGACCTATCTAAGCCTTGGAATCACTTCTATTGATCTTCAAATGTCATTTCAAATTAATTGAACCCATTTCCAGACCCTGGACCCACCTGGTTAACCAAGTCAACTAGGATTGACTCAATGACCCATTAAAGGCCCAAATAAGTTCATTTGATCCAAATGACCTGTTTGAACCTTGAAAACATATCCACCATACTCCAAATATTGTTTCAAACCTGTCTAACCCAGACTCATCCCTTGGGTCAACCTGGTTGACCCAGTCAACCTAGGCGGACCTAAGTATCCCTTAAGGCTTTAATGGGTTATTTTAACCTATTTAATCCATTGAATCCATTTCAAGCTCCAAAATTAACTCCTAATATGGCCTAACCACGCCTTAAACTTTGGCCAATCAAATCAAATTTAAGTTGACCAAGTCAATGCTCTAATTTTGGTCAAATTCCTTAAGCCTTAGCCAAATAACCATATATCCTCAATTAAGCTGTTAAGGCTCATTCTAGCAGCTTTCAAAAACTTTCTCTAGTCCACCTCAGCAGTCAAGATGGTCCATTGACTAGTCAACATAGTCAACAAGTCATGGTGTAGCTTTCAGCTGGTTAAATGAACCCTTTAAGCCAATCTAACTTTAAACCCAACTACTACAGCAGCTCAAATGGGTTCTAGAACCTTCTTATGACTCTTCCCAGCCTTTGGATCATAATCAAGTGGCTCCTATCATCCCCACTTACTTACATGAGGACAAAACCCACTTTACATATAGAACGTCCTTATGTCCTTGATCCCCTCTGCTCCCACCTACTCCCTGGACAGATGTCACTCATCTAGGGGCTCTCCCAGTTCATCTCAGCCAACCATTTGATCTGAAGGAGTTTGAATAGGGCAATACCCTATTTTGAACCCTCATTCGAACCCTAACACTCGCTCACCCATCTAGAGCTCCTCCAGTCGAACTCTCTATTCCTTTGAGTTCTCTTGAGTCCCCCACTTACTTCTCCACTCAAACTCCGGCATTCAAAGGCATTTCCGATGATCTTCCAGCAAGCCCAATTCCCAATCCGTCCAAGGCTTGTACCAGGCAATTCGTGGCGTGTCGGAGCGTGGATTCAACTAGGAACTTAATCGTGGACAGTCTACAAGCTCAGAGAATTCAAAAGCGGTGTAAATAGTCCATTAAATTGTGGTAAAATCCTAAACCTAGCCTAGGACACGTAGGTTAATTTAGCATTTTATTTAGTGCATTATTCATCGTAGAATAAATTCCCCATGATTTCTATTCATTTAAGTAATCTAAGTTTAAAATTTCGTTAAGTTTTATCAACTGTATCGGTTGAACGAGCGAAAAATCAAATCCTAGGGCGTCACTCGTAGTCTCCTATGAATGTACGTTTTCTGGACCATTGATCGCTCGATCAACGGTCTAGA
The DNA here is from genome assembly GCF_001605985.2 of Dendrobium catenatum. Classification (NCBI taxonomy): domain Eukaryota; kingdom Viridiplantae; phylum Streptophyta; class Magnoliopsida; order Asparagales; family Orchidaceae; genus Dendrobium; species Dendrobium catenatum. The sequence continues at coordinate 3,675 of NW_021318650.1, forward strand.
TCTAGCCATTCAGTGATATTTCCCGCCCGTGTATTTGATTTAGTGCTTAGTTGTTAGTCCGACCGCATCTGGGCCATTGATCCAGAACTGCGGGATTTACCCCTCAACGTATGACCTTTCTTAAACGAGATCAGATGGCGGGATCTGATTTCCACCGTCAGATGGAACCCAGGTGATCGGACGAACGCCGCTCATCGCTTATGTGGTTAAGTAAACCTCGTCGAGCGATTGGCGGGTGACGCGAGGCTGATCGCCGCAGCCGCGGTTTGGTTCCGCGAACCAGATCGAGCCATGTAGCGTTGTCGCCTCTGCATTTTGGTTGGATGAACTAGAGGCCGCCACGTAGTGTCGGCGCCGCCTGTTATTAAAAATGAGTTAATTTATTCTTTTTAAATCATTTTTAATTACAAATTTCTTTTGGAAATTAATTTAAACAATTTTAGGATTATTAAAAATATTTATTTTATATGAAATCTAACCACTTAAACTTAGTGATTTTCACTGGTTTTAGAGATCATTAAGACCCTTAATCAAATTTCCTAAGTTTAAACCCTTAATTAAGCATTAAACCTTCTAAAAATTCTAATAAATCAAATTTAAACCCAAAAAATATGCATAATGCCTCTAACTGACCAAAATCAAATCCTTAATAAATTAAAAAATAAAACCAAATTGATTTGACAGCAAATTAAAGTTTAATTTAATTATATGTAAAATTCAATATTTAATTAATTTAATTAATTAATAATAATAAATTCCAATAAGTTCCCAAACACTTGGGAATCTCTTCTTAGGTCATTCCTGACCTTTGGAGTTGATTTCAAGGAGTTGGGAGTTCATTTGGAATAAAATTACAAAAAGGCCCTCTAATTAAGGAATTTCAATAATTCATTAAATACTCAAATTTTGAAAATTCATAAATAATTCAAGAAAAATCCAAATCAATCAAACTCAATTGCATTCAACTCACAATAATATCTAATGTTTATTAAAAAATTTAAAATTTCAGAAAATTATCAAATCTGAAAGGTCAACAATTCGGTCAAACCTAAGTTAAAATCAGATCAAAACTTCAAACCTTCATAATAAAATCCAGAAAAATCCAATTTCAGCATACTTATAGTCTAACTGATCATATTAAGGTCCAGTATTTTAATAAAATATTAATTTTCATGAATTTAACCTTAATTAAAAAGTTAATTTTTGCCCCCTTTAATTAAATGATTAAAATAATCCAAAAAATTCCAAAATTCAATATTTGATTTCAAACTCCAGAAAATATTTAGTTAATATTTAAAACACTCAACAAATTTTTTAAAACACAACAACCATCCTAAAGATGAAGTTTATTAGCTGGACTACTCCGGACTACGGGACTATGTGTCCTAAGGAGGCTTGTTCCTTGAGCCTGGTGGCACAACGCCACGAATGGATTATAAGGGCTGTTAAACCTTAAAATAAATTAATCATTAATTGATTAACCATTTAAAATCTCTAATTCAACCACATTAATATGGTTTATCGGTTGGACTACTCCGGGCTGCGAGGCTACGTGTCCTGAGGCTTTATTCCTCGAGCCTGGTGGCACAACGCCACGAACCGATTAATGGAAAACTTAAATTAATCAAACTTTAAAAATAGCAATTAACCAATTTTTATTAAAATTCATTTTAAACACTAATTAAGTTAAGTCATTTAATCATACCAGGTACCACTGGGTAACCCAGGCCTACAAGGCTATTAAGTTAGCCCCAAGGAAGGTGAAATAAACTTCACGGCCTCGGTGAGAAACAAAGCTGGTATCCAACAAATAATTAAAAAGATTTTAAAATTAAATTCAAATCATTAATATTTAAATTTAACTAAAAATTCTGTTAAGCCTTTCAACCGATCAAAACATTGAACCACTTTAACTAATAATCCTATTTAGGACATATCAAAACCTCATAGCCTACCTCACACACTTTAGATGGTTTGCCAGGACAACCAACTCTAGTTTCAGACTAGGCCGGTGTTTACTTTTTCGTTGTGTGCTAGGTTTTCGAGTTTTCAATACATGTAGTTTGCTAGCATAGAATTGACGTGTTTGCTTACTTACTTCCTGCATTCTGCGATTGATTGTGCGTTAGATTTACCCCTAGGTTAGAGACGAATTATACTTGTTCAATCTTATGCAGGTGGCCATGCTCATACAGAGCATTGAAATTAAAGGGGGAAATAAAATCAATATATATATATATCATGCTTTGCACAGGTGCTTCAGAAGACGCTTAAGACCCCCTTTAAATTAAAAGAGCATGGCCAAGTGTGGCTAAAATTATGCATTTCAGATTTTCCATTATAACTACTTGGGATCGTATATACAACTACTGATTATTAGTATAATCTTATAGGATCGAGTCTAGATTTTTTTATTTCAATTAATGTAAATTTGATTTGATAAGGTTGTAATTTTTTTTAAATGATTTTGAGTTGGGATGTTTAGATACAACTTGAATTCTAAATAGGAGAAGACATCCCTAAAGGGGAGAGTCTTCTTCCATTTGGAAGTCAAGTTAGGATACCTTTCAAATATCCAAGGAGGAAAGATAACACCCCATTTAAAGGGGAGTTTCTTTTTATTTGGATATCTAGAACCGACGAATCAAGATTCTTGTGAGAAGACTAAAAGGTGGGTAGCGAGAAGAATCCCAAATCTCAAAGTCACTTGAGTCTTACGATTAGAAATCCGGGTTGTTGTCAGTGGTGCCCAGCCACTTTACTTTTCTGCAAATTCTGGGATGTAATATTAAGGGCACTTGCCTATGAATTGAAATTGATTAATTTATTTATTTGATTTATTTGGTTATACATTAGAAATATCTGCTTTTTTAGTCTTTTTATTTGCATGTCGTACTTAATTTAGCCTGGAATTCGACTATTGGCTCTTAGGGATTTGTCAAAAGTTTTCTATTGAAATTAAATTTAAAATTTTTAAGATAAGATAGAAACTCTAAACGGTCTTAAAAAGTAAGTTTCATGCATCATATTAAACTTTCTCTACCTTGTTAGGCACCTCCCCACCTGCGGGTTCTGGCAGACCACCTGGCCTATGAGGGTGCCGATCTGTCAAGGGGATGTTGTGTAATCTCTAGGGAAAAATCTATTTTCTAAGCCAAAAATTTTTTAACTGCTACATATTGATTCATGCATTTAATCGAGTCAACTAGCATGCATCGCATTAGTAACAAATTTAAAAAGAGTCTAATACTTAATTGTATTAATTTAGACATTAAATACCCAACATATGCCAAAAGGGGCCAATTAGGATCTGCTCTAGATGTCGGCCCCGCTCTCCTCAAACTTAATATAATAAACATCTTTAACCACTCTTTCATAAAAGACTAGATACATATTTTTAAAAGCGCTTAGGTGGTTTAGCTGGCTCCCCAATCCAGGTCGGGGTAAGTCTAGATTTGCACTGCATTAGCTAGGTTCGGGTCATTTTTAAGTGCCCAATTTAGACTTAGGTTCCGAGGCAAGTTCGGACTATAAGACCTCAACCTCCAGGAATCTAATCCCAATTTTCTAATAAAATTGACCGTTTAACCTAAAAATCTCTTTCAATCAAATTCAAGCCCAACACTTATGATAGACTGAGGTGTTTCTGAAGTAATTCAGAATCTCAAAGCACATCTTACTTCTCCTCCTTTGACTCCAAAAATAAATGCTCAACATTGAACCAATCCCATTTGAAAATTCCTACCCTTTTTCTTTTTTGATATCGATCTTTGAAAATCTTAAATCAAATTTCTACCGCTATTTTAATCGAGAGTATTCGTAGGAAATTCTGATTTCCTACGATGTAATTAACTATGAGGGCTTGCGCTCGTAGGAGATTTAGCAACCTAGACCATATTTTCAAAATCAAAATTTTCAAAACCTTTAATTAATTATCTTTAGGAAATAAAAAAAATGACGATCGTTATTGTCATAATCAAATAATCGATAATAAGCAATATTCTCTTTTCTCGAGAAGATATATTGCCTTATTATCATTACTTTGATTATGACTTTAGTGATCTCCTATCCTAATCATTATAATCAAACACTTGATTAAATTTCATTTTGATCCTCTGGGTCAAATGGGATTTCTTCCTGAGTTTGACTACGATAATCAGGATAAATTCAAAATTTTGTAATTTGAACCCATTAGAGAATGATACATTCATCTCTCGAGGTAATATATTGTTTATAATGATGTGTTTAATTTCAAAATTCTAGAAATTAATATTTCCCAAATATAATTAATCCTTTTTCAAAAATATATTTTTTTCAATCAAACAAAAATGGCAACTCCACTAGGGAAATATCTCACTCTCCATCTTTAATAGTGATATAAATTTTATTGAATCGATAGTCTTAACTACCCTTCTCTTCGTTGGTCCCTCTCCCATTTCTTCCTTGGGTGAGTGTGGCCAACTCTATTAAGACATGTGAAATGAGAGGTGAGTGTAGGAAAACTCCCTCTAGGTCGGGCTTGGATATTTTTCCTCCAACTTGATTGGTAGAGTGAAAGAGTCAAGCCTAACCCTTCTCAAACCTTTCTATAAATGTTAGAAACTCGCATGTTTAGATTAATTAATAGCATGCTGAGTTATATAACTTACAGAAAATCTCTTTAATTTAAAAAAAAAATCAAAGTTTTCAATCTTTTAATATAATTCAAATCATTTCAACGTCTAAGTGATCATTACATTGTATCGTTATATATTGGGTTGTAATCTTTACAATTCGATATATACGATCAAGTGTAAAATTCGCTTTTAAGGTTTGTTATAAAAATTCAATCATGCTGATAAAGGTAAACTACAACATTTCATTTCTAGGCAACTAACTGAAATGAAAGAGTAGACTAAATTTCTCAAGATTTTCCCTGATTGTTGTGGACCTTTTGTTGAATGAAAATTCAACACCTTGAGTCCCAAAAATAAGGGAAAATGCTGACGGAATTTTGAATTTTCAGATATCTCTTCGAAAATAAAAAAAAATCAATCTTCGTTGCTATATGTTTTCCTACGACAATCGTTGTAGTTATCATGTACAACACATCTTTGAATCCTTTCAGCAAAGGTTTGCCTTCGAGAATTTCACCCATCAATCACCCTTAAGGCTGAAAGAGTTGGGGATCTTTTAGCAATTTCCACCCAAAATTCTTGTAGACCTTTTGTTGAATGAAAATTCAACACCTTGAGTCCCAAAAATAAGGGGAAACGCTGCCGAATTTTTGAATTTTCAAATATACCTCTAAAAATCACTTCAAATCGATCGTCATTGTTATATGTTTTCCTACGATGATCATCGTAGGTAGCACATACAACACACCTTCAAACCTTTCCATAAAGAGTTTTCCTTTAACATTTCACCCGTTAATTACTCTTAAAGGTTGAAAGAGTTAAGCTTTCATACTAATCTTCCCTAAACAGTTTGTGAACCTTTTGTTGAATGAAAATTGAACACATTGAGTTCCAAAAATAAGGGGAGATGCTGCCGGATTTTCAAATTTTCAAAACCTTTCTCGAAACCACTCTCTAGTCTGTATTCCTATGTGTTTCTTACATCATTCTGATGTACTCTAACACATACGATACAACTTCACATACAAAACTTCAATTCCAAATATCCTACCTCAAGTCGATCGTTAGGGTAGAACACTCGAGATAGAAATATTTCAAATCTTTAAAATTTGAGCACTCTCAAAATTCAAACCTTCAATCCAATCTGGATTTTGATGTTTCACACTAAGTAAGTCAATGCTGTGAAAAGGTTTAAACCCGAATTTTCAGATTCTCCCTTTATTTTTTAGGACTATTATGTCGAAAAAAAAATTGACATTTTGTGTTTCAAGAGTGAAGGAGGGTCACCCAAATCGAGTTTAATGAGTGTTGCCATGTGTCTTCTACAATATTTTGTTGTAGTTGAACGCATGCAACATGAATTCAAATTTCCTTTCAAAATCCATTTGGTCCTTGAAATCTTACCCCCGAAGTTAATTAGCAGGGCAAGGGAGTCGAGCCAAACTTCTTCAAGCCTCCTTTGATCTGGCAGACCGTCATGTCAAAGGAGAATTCAATCAATCCGGGTTTCAAAATCAATAGAAAATTCTTCAAACCATCGAAATTTGAATCCTTTTTCTTAAAATCTGTTTAAATCAAATTCAGACTATCGTTGTTATATATTTTTCTACAACATCTTCTTGTAGTTACATATATACAACGAGAATTCAAGCTTTCTTTCAATCAAAATCAATCTCCATATTTTATCATTTTATACCGGGTTATAGCTCTTATAACCTAATATATGTGATAAAATATAAACTTATTTTCAAATTCAAATTCAAGTTTCTAATTCAAATATTATCCTCTCAAATCTCAGATAATCAAATCACTTGCAATGGCTGGCAAACTGTTGTTTTCAATGGACCGTGACTTACTGATTGAAGAACTGATCTATAAGAATTCGATTCAGTTTGGAATAGGTTTAAGTCTCTTATATTGGTAATGAATGGAGACACTCTAGTAGACCTCGCTGTTGAGGTTGAGAAGGATGTCCCTGTAGTTCAGTTAGCTATAGGAGCCGGAAATGATGCCCCTCCTAGCCTCTGGTCAGCTTTAGATCTTGCTTCCGTGCCTAAAGGATCCTTTGAGGAAGAAAAGAAACCAGAAATTTCCACTGAGGGCAAGTTACTGTTTGAGAAAGGATCTTCCAGTTCTGAAACCCTCTATGGTAGTAAGAATGCCAAAAAGAATTATCTTAGGAGAATGAGGAAGAAAATCACTAAGTCAAAGAAGATAGCCGAGCTGAAGACCTTAACTAAAGTTGAACTCGTGGCCGCTGAGGATACTCCTGAAAGGGAGTCATTTCACCCCCTTGCAGCTGCTGAGGGGGAGGAGAGAGTTACTAGGATAGCTAGCACTCCGCCGAGCCCAGTGGACTACTCAGTTAAGAGAACTCCAAAGGAGAAGCTCACTTTGAGGACTAAGATGTTGAGAAACATCATCCACACCTGTGCTGCCCAGACAGGTAAGACCAAAGAACAATATATGAGACATCTAATGGGGGTTATCACACATAAACTTGAGAAAGAAGTTTTAAAGGAAGAAAAGTCTGAAGCAAAGAATCTAACTCCTCAGCCAGTGAGGAAGAATAAGAAATTTGTCAAGCAACCTACAACTTCAGTCCTTGTAGATGGATATCATTGGGTGCCTCGCCTCCCATCTGCAAAGACAAAGGAGATAGTGTTAACTGGGTCCGGCCAGAGTTGCCCTTTTAGTGGTAGACCACCGACCCCACCTTCAAAACTGTCCAAGCTGGCCCCAGTGATCGCCAAATCTAAAGAAATCATTATGGAGCAGAAACCAGTTGATGTCAAGGGCAAGAGGCCCATGTCTCCAGATGAATCATATGTGCGAAAGAATTTTAACAGATCTATTGGCATTCAAATTAGAGAACCTCAAATTCAGCCGCTAGTTGAACTCCCTCGACTCCCAGATCAGGGATGTGAGGATTCTATTTTGATTGATGTTGGAGTTCCCGCTGTTCAAGCTCCTCCATCACCAATTAAGATAGATATCCCTCACCCTACTGAGGATGTCACCCTTGCGACTACCGACCCCGGGACAGTCAGAGGGGAGGAGATGATTTAAAATCCTGATGAAGAAATGTTAGATCAATTGGTTGCTGAAGAACTCACTGAAGAAGATAGTAAGATTAATGGCATCTTCGCTAAACTAGATGTAAAAGAGTTCGATCAAGTGATAGAATATGAAGGATACTTACCAATCTATGCTGAAATAATAGATGGGAGACCAATTGAGGAGGTAGTACAAGAAATTAAAGACATTCTTAAGAAGAAGGCTATTGAAGAATTCAATCTAGATGATGATGATTTGTTAGTAAAGAAAGATCCAGTAGCAAATGTTCATATGGTTGAAACTCGAGCATCAACTAAGGATGCTGAGCCCTCTAAACAGCGCTCTGGTAAGGAGAAAGAATCAACAGTAGTCGATTCAGATTCAGATAGTTCTGTCAGATTAAAGAAAAAGGACGAATATATCAAAAATCTTGAAAGAAAAGTTGAGGAGATGATGGTAAGAGTTGAACAGATACAGAGTTGGCTTTTTCAGTCATAGCAGTCTAGACCCGACCAGTTGCAGCCTACAGTACACACAATGGGCGAGCACAGCAGGAAGGCTGATTCAAATCCCAAACTTCTAGAAGTTACTTCTCCAGTATCTCCAGCAGATAAAGATATCCGCAAGATGATCGTAACCCAGGTAAGGGAGGCCTTAGCTCATTCTCAAGGAACTGTATCTATTCCGAAGGGTAGATCCTACCTCGAGGAATTTGATTTGGTTCCTTATCCCAAGGGCTTTGTGCCACCTTCTTTTAAAGTTTTTAGTGGCTTAGAAAACCCAAGACAGCATCTAGCCCATTTTCGAGCAAGCTATTGCAATATAGTAGGGTCGGATGCTCTACTCTTTCATTAGTTTGTGAGTAGTTTGTCCGGCATAGCTTTTGAGTGGTACGTAGATTTACCAAATGGTTCAGTAAAAACTTTCACAGAGCTCGAGGGCCTCTTCTTGAAGAGATTCTCAGGAGCTCAACAATGTGTAACCGTTGGTGATCTCGTCATCGAGAAGCAAAAACCGGGCGAGTCTTTGGTCGACTACATCTTGAGGTGGCAAAACCTCTCGATGAAATGTGAACCCCAACTACAAGAGCAATATGCAGTGGAGATTCTTCTAAAGAATATCCACGGGCATATTATTTTTTTGTTAAAGGGGTTTATAATCAAAACCTTTGAAAAACTTCTAAATAAAGCTAGTAATCTGCAAGTAGAGGCTTCCAAAATGTCATTTCTGAAGGATTCTACTGAAGATAAGAAGGGTAGTAAACTGTTGAAGTCCTTTTAAAAGAGAACAACAATGGTTTCAGTAGTTGACAAAGGGAAGAAGCCGATCTATATCCAATCGAGTAATTCTATAGTTCAACAAACTCAGAAATCTCAACCCTTTCAGGTAACTTCTCAACCTACTAGAGAATCTCACCAAATTACTTTTAAAGAGAGATTGGCTCATCCATATCCATTTAAAAGGGAGTCGGTGAGGAAAATATTTAAGAGCCTTCAAAAGAAGCAAGATTTTCAATTGCTAAAAGCCAAGAAGCCAGAAGAGAAAAATAAAAAGGATGATCCAATCTTTTGCCCCTACCATCGCATGTTAGGCCACACAATCGAAGACTGCATAGTCTTTAAAGACTAGCTCGAGAAGAACTTCCATCAAGGTAACATAATAATTCCAAAGGAGTACATGGTAGATCCAGATCATGGGTCTGTCAAATCCATTTCAGCTAAAAACTCTAATCTTTCTTTATCCCTTGAAGATGATTGGGATATAGCACTATCCCAAGCATTTAAAAAGTCGATTAACCAATCTTTTGGTGTTTCTCAAAAGTTACCGACGAAAGCCAGGGGCCTGATCTGGGAGGTTGACCTAGAGGCATCGCAGGAGGATGTTGGGATGATTTACTCTCCAGTGGTGGTAGGAACTACTGTATTAAATAAAAATAAAAAGAGTGAACTTTCTGTAGAGAGGAAATTTGTTGATGAGAGATATGTACAAGTGGTGGATGGTGGTTCAAAACCACTGGCCCTACTAAAGTTATCTTACTTTTACTTTGCCCCATCAAAGGCAAGGGGTCGAAAATTAAATAAAAAGAAAGATCCTTCTACAAGTGTTTTGATGATTAATGTTGAGAATGTAATTTCAAATGACTCTTATGTTGAAAATAACCCAGAACCAGCTGAGATCAATCAAGAAGTTCAAAAACTCAACTCTCCAGATTTGACCCATCAAGGGGAAAATGAATTGATATCTTATCAGATGGTGATACCCCTGAACTTAACTTTCAAGGGAGTCCCGTTGTGATAGAATTTTTAAATTTAGATTCCCATTCAGAAAATGATAATCAATCACCTAAGGAGAGCGTAGACCTCCCCGTAGATTGTCCTTCCAATGAAATCGTGCAAGTACAACTACGTAGGTAAAGTTTTACCCCCTAGGCTTCCCCCACAGGAAAAGGGAAAACAAGTTGTTTGCACTGATCCGATTCAAGTCCCTACTCAACAATTAAACCCTCCTTCAAACTCTCCGGGTCCCAATGTTAATGCTCCAAGTTTCGATTACAATGTCTTAGCTCACCTTAGGAAGTTGCCTGGTAAGTTGAGCATTTATGATGACCTTGTCCTTTCAAAAGAGATGAGGGAGACTCTAATTAAAGAACTTCTCGACCCAGAGATTTTCTTAGCTCAACTTGCTTCAACTTCTGAGGAAGAAGCTTTGTACTTCAAGGAAATTCCAATAGTTACCTTCTCCGATCCTAGGAACTGCCGATTATAATCGACCACTTTACATCACCGTAAATGTGGGCAATTTCAAGCTATCAAGAGTTCTTGTTGATCCGGGTGCATCGGTCAACATGATGAACATAAAGACTCTCGCATACCTTAGAGTTGATACTAGCAAGCTCTCAACTGATAGGTTGGTGCTTTGTGGGTTCAACGAAAAGGGCGAGAAGGCTTTAGGTTCAATCACACTTCTTCTAGAGATATGAGAGTTAAAAACTGAAGCAAAATTTCATATAATCGATTCGGCTACGTCCTTTAATGCGCTCCTAGGTAGGCCCTTGATCCATGAGTATAGAATGGTTCCTTCCACCCTACATCAATGCATCAAGTACCAACGAGATGGCATTGAGTTTCACGAGGTCGGGATCTATAAGGATGCTGCATATTATATTCCCAAAGGGTCCACTACCAAATCTAAGGTAGAGATCAACATTAAAGAGGAAAAAGCAGAAAGTCAAAGTTCAAAAGCAATTCAAAAGTTGAGAAAAGAAAAAATCAAGAATAAAAAAAGACACAATTCAAGTAGTGAAGATGATGTCGAGCGCGTGATCTTTAGGCCTCCAATCAACTTACCTCAAAGAGGTGGGAGGATGGACTAAAGAGCACGTGACCGAGGATGCCCTTCAGTTGAAAAGAGAAATCCCCCAATGTATATCAAACTTGACACAAGTTCTAATGAAGAATCAAGAAAGAGGGGAGCTAGAATTGCTTTTGACTACAGAACAATCAATCCTTCTCCAAAGTTTGATCTCATTTTAGATTCAGATAGCGACCAGGAGGGTAACAGTTCAAAACTTCAAAGTGATGAGCTTGAATTAAGTCTATATGAAAAGCTTAATAGGGCTGTTGAATCCTTATCCTTAACCCCACTATCTGTTGATAGAGTCTCAGGGTTTGTAACTAAGGATTCCCCTAACTTAGATGGAGATTTAAGGAAAGTCCAGAGGTTCTTCCCTAGCTCTTCCTCTTCAAGGAATGAAGATGATGTAATCCTTGAAGAGGCAAATTTCAATGAATTAATGGAATTACCTTTTAGATGCTTTCTTGTCGGTGTTAAAGGTCTTATCTCTAAAGGTTTCGCTCCGAGTCAATGGACTAAGGGACAAGCTAGATACCACCAAAATATTTGGAATTCAAAATTCAATAAAAATTGGACAAGTGGTATCAGTTTTGGTACCGTTAGTTCGTTTGACGATGATGAATCTTTCTTGATGATAATTAGCCATCCTGAATCTGAAAGTGTCCCTACTGAAGTCATTAATCCACTTAATAGACTTTGTTTGGAAACCTTTGATGATTTTGATGAAGTTCAAATTCGGGATGTACCCCCTGAATTTGAAGAAGAAATTAAATCGACAGTTGATGAACTCAAAGAAATCAACCTTGGAACAGAGGATGACCCTCGCCCCACTTTTATAAGTTCTTTGTTGAGTGAGGATGAGTTTAAGGATCTAATTCAACTTCTATCTGAGTTTAAGGACTGTTTCTCTTGAACATACGACAAAATGTTGGGTTTGTCCGCCGATATAGCAGTCCATAAACTGGGAATCTGGCATGATGTAATTCCTGTCAAACAAGCTCCACGATGCATGCGTTTGGAGATCGAACAACAAGTCATTTCTGAAGTTAAGAAATTGACTGAGACCGAGTTTATTCGGGAGGAACAATATCCTTCTTGGGTAGCCAGCGTCGTGCCTATTCGAAAGAAAAATGGTCAAATTCGGGTCTGTGTTGGCTATAGAGACCTAAATAAGGCATGTCCTAAGGATGAATTTCCTTTTCCAATTCCAGAACTCATGGTGGACATCGCCTCTTTTCATGTTGTTTTCTCCTTTATGGATGGCTCATCTGGTTATAAACAAATCAAGATGGCCCAAGAAGATGAGAGAAATACTGCATTCAGAAGTCCTATAGGGATCTTTTGTTATAATGTGATGCCATTTGGCCTTAAAAATGCTTGTGCAACCTACCAGCGGGCTATGACTTGAATCTTTGATGACTTAATCCACAATCAAGTTGAGTGCTACATCGACGATTTAGTTGTCTAGAGTAAAGTTAAAGAGGCTCATCTTTATGACTTAAGAATCGTCTTCGAGCGGTTGCGCCACTACGACCTTAAGATGAATCCATTAAAGTGTGCCTTCAGTGTCACGTCAGGGAATTTCTAAGGCTTCATAGTAAGGCACCGTGAAATTGAAATTAATCCTGCCAAAATCAAAGCTATCTTAAATATGACGCCTCCCAAGAGCCTTACTCAACTAAGGTCCCTTCAAGGCAGACTGGCATATATAAGAAGATTCATTTGTAATCTTTCCGAAAGATGTCAGCCATTTTCGGTCCTCACTAAAAAGGATGCCAAATTCATTTGGGACAAGAAATGTCAATCTGCTTTTGAAAATATCAAACAATACCTGATAAATCCACCAGTCTTGGTATCCCCCATTCCATGGAGACCTTTAATCCTTTACATTGTGGCCCTTGACGAGTCTCTCGTGGCCATCCTTGTTCAAGTCAATGACGAGGGGAAAGAGAATGCTCTCTATTACCTAAGTCGGAGACTTCTCCCAACAGAAATTCGGTACCCAACGATTGAGAAGCACTATATTGCCTTAGTTTTTGCAGCACAAAAATTAAGGCATTACATGCTTTCTCATCAAGTCAACTTAATTTTCAGTTTTAACCCCCTGCAATATCTTATGACCAGGCCTACATTGTCAGGATGTCTAGCTCATTGGTCTATGATATTGCTTCAATTTGAAATCACTTTCATTCCCTTACGTGCTGTGAAAGGGCAGGTCATCGCCGACTTCCTTGCGGCACACCCGTTATCGACGGAATCCCCTCTAAATGATGATTTACCTGATGAGCAAATCATGAGTTTTGAGGAATCCACTATTCAAACCTGCGAAATGTATTTTGATGGTGCTGCATCCTCCCAACGGGGAAAAACACCTTAATCTACTATTCCCGGGAAAGCCAGAGTTTGTCTGGTCTTCATAACACTGGATAAGGGAATGATGTACTTTTCCTACCATTTATCAGAACCTTATACAAACAATGAGGCTGGGTACGAAGCTCTGATAACTGGCTTGGAACTTTCAATTTTAATGGAGATTAAAGAGATTAAAATCTTTGGTGACTCTCAATTGGTGATCAACCAAATTGCAGGGACCTATAAGGTTCTGAATCCTAAAATCCTGAAATACCACCAGTACACCAGTCACTTGCTCGAGCAAATTCCCATTATAACTATGTATAGGATTCCCCGTGGGAGCAATTCTTCGGTGGATGCCCTCGCAAAGCTTGCAAAGGAATTTGCCTGTCCGGAAGAAGACTTTATCGCTATAAAAGTGCAGGGTCGTCAAGTCCTGTCTCCTATAAATATGGAGTACATCAACAAACAAACTTTACAGGTCCTTTCTACATCTTCAGCAGTTGATGAAGAAGGAGATTGGAGACAACCAATAATTGAATACCTTCAAGAAGGTAAACTCCCTCACGAGAAATCACTTGCGAATTAAATCAAGAAATATGCACTATCTTACGCACTAGTCAACAATACGTTGTACCGATGGTCGTTTGATCAGATGTGGCTCCATTGTTTAAACAAATGTGAGGCCTTGAAGATTGCTAACGAAGTCCATGCCGGATTGTGCGGTGCTCATCAAATGGATCCTAAAATGAAAATGAAGATCAAAAGACTTGGATACTACTGGCCTATGATGATTGACGATTGCATGAAATTACAAAGTGTTGTCATCAGTGCCAAGTACATTGTGTGGTTTTACATCAACCGCCTAATTTGTTGCATCCCACGATAGCCTCGTGGCCCTTCAAAAGTTGGGGCACGGATATCATCGGGCCAATTGACCCTCCTTCTTCAAAGGGTTATCGCTTCATTTTAGCAGCGACTGATTACTTTTCAAAGTAGGCGGAAGAAGTCCCATTAATGTAACATCACACCATATAATGAAATTCTTCCGTGACCATATCGTATATCAATTCGGCGTGCCACGCAGAATCATGTCTGATAATGGGTCCGCTTTCAAGTCTACAAAGATCAATAACTTTGCAAGTCGTCATGGCATTGATTGGAGATACTCAACAATCTATTATCCACAGGCTAATGGATTGGTTGAGGCCTTCAATAAAACCTTGGTTCAAAACATCAAAAAGACCCTCGATGACAATAAATGTCAGTGGGATGAGAGGTTGGTGGAAGCTTTGTGGGCCTACCGGACCACTTATCGAACCCCGACCTAATCCACACCATTTGTACTAGTGTATGGATCCGAGGACGTACTCCCTCTAGAAGTTCAAATCCCTTTGCTCAGAATTACAATTCAGAACTAGATCACAACTCAACAGAATGCACAACTCCGTTTATAAGAGCTTGAAAGTCTTGAAGGACATCGTCTTCAAGCTCAACAAAATTTAGAATTGTATAAATCCCGAATGATTCAAGCTCATAATAAGTTAGTGCGACCTAGAACCTTCCAAGTAGGCAACTCGGTCTTGGTTCTTCGGAGGCCTATCTTAGCTCGGTGGAAAGTTTGAACCAACTTGGGAAGGACCCTTCATAGTGGAAACAGTCTATGAAGGAGGCTCGTATTAGCTAGTGGATTGTAAAGGAAATCACCCAATGCTTCCTGTAAATGGGCGTTTCCTTAAGAGATACTACGCTTAATGTAGCTCAAATTTTTAATCAATAAAGTTTTTAAGTTTCAAATCAAGTTTACTCAATTTCGCTCAAATCTTCTTAAAGCTCAATACCTTGTGTTTCTTTTCTTAAGGCTAAGATGTGAATTATCATGTCTTCTTGCCTTAGGTTTAGGCCTTTTAGTGGTGGAGTACGCCCCTCGTGGCACCACCCTAAAATTTAAATCTTGACCATGATCTTATGTAGAGCAAGTTTCCTCTACATATGATCATCCATACTCGATCATTCGTAGAGCAAGTTTCCTCTACCAATAATCATTACAGACCCAATCCTCTATATAGAGCAAGTTTCCTCTATATATGATCGTTCAAACCCGATCCTCTGTGTAAAGTAAGTTTCCTTTACATACGATCAATCCAGACCCGATCCTCTATATAGAGGAAGTTTCCTCTATATATGATCGTTCAAACCCGATCCTCTATGTAAAGCAAGTTTCCTTTACATATGATCAATCCAGACCTAACCCTCTGTGTAGAGCAAGTTTCCTCTACATATGATTGTCCAGACTCGATCCTGTATGTGAAGCAAGTTTTCTTCATATACGATCATTCCAGATCCGATCTTTCGTGGGAATCAATGCTTCCTTCCCACAAGATCTTTAATCTTCTCTTCCTTAAGGACAGATGTGAGTCATCGTGCTTTCTTTCCTTAGGATTAGATCTACTAATGGTAGAGTACGCCCTATATGGCACTATCCTAGTTTTAAATTCCAGACTAGATCTTTCGTGTAGAGAAAGTTTCCTCTCCACGAGATCATTCTCTAGTGATGGAGTATGTCGTTTGTGGCACCATCCTAGTTTTCAAAATCCAAATCTGATCTCCCGTGGGGAGCAATGCTTCCTTCCCACAGGGTCCCCCAGTCTTCTTCTCCTTAGGGTTAGATGAGCTCTTTCCCCTAGGATTAGACTCCCCATTTTCAATTCCACTTTCAAATTTAAAAATTAAATCTTCTAGGGTTAGGTCCTCCCTTCCCTTAGAATCAATTCTCAAATTCAATCTTCTTCTCCTTAAGGTCAGGTTCTTCCCTTCCTTAGGATTAGATCTACCAGTGGTAGAGTACGCCCCTCGTAGCACTACCCTGGTATCAAATTCAAGATTCAATCATCTAGGGCTAGGCCTTTCCTTCCCTTAGAATCAAATTCAAATTACATCTCATAAGGCTAGGTTCCCTTTCCTTTAGATTCAAAACTCAAATCTGATCCTCTATAGTTAGGAACTCTTCTCGCCTATACGATCACCTAGACTTCTTTTTCCTTTATGGATATACCTTTTTCGTCCCTTAAGATTTGACTCACTAGTGGTAGAGCATGCCCTCCGTGGCATTACTCTAGTATCAATTCAAACCTTAATTCCCAAGGATAATTTTTTTCCCTTAGGATCAAAACTCCAGACTTGACCTTTCAATTCGGTCAACACCAATATGTACAATAGAACTTCATTCTATTACACATATTGGGGGTCCATTTGTTGACCTCATTTTTGTATGAGATCACTTGGACCAATCCTGACCCAAGATCAATTCAACTATCAGACAAATCTAGACTATAGGATCCTCCTAGAATACAGACCCTAGGATCTACTCTAGACCCTAGGATTCCTCTTGAAAAATCTAGGCCTTAGGATCCATTTAGGACCTAAGATTCTTATAGACTCAAGACCTTAGGAGCTACTCTAGACCCTAAGACTTTTCTAGACTTCAGATCTTAGGATCTATCATAGACCCTAAAACTCTCCTAGATCTAGACCCTATGATCTTCTCAGGCCTTAGGAACTGTCTAGACCTTAGATCAATCCAGACCTTGAGATTAATTTAGATCTCAAATCAATTAAAACTTCAAATCAATTCTGACTTCAAGGCAATCCAAATCTGAATTCAATTCAAGTCTCAATCAAAATCCAGACTCCAGTCCAGTTCAAAATCCAAACTCCAGTTCAGATATTGATTCTACCTTTGAGTTAACTCTGACCAAATCTAATCATTTATGATCACCCAAATGATTATAAATGATTTAGATATTTCAATATTAATCATTCAAATTCAAAATCCAGATCAAACTCAAAATCCAGACTCAAATCCTAAGTCCAGAAGCCTTATCCTAAAGGCCTTTTCTAGAGACTTTTCAAACACTTTAAAACCCAGTCAAAAGACCTCTGATTCAGAGTCTATCACTTGCAAAGTGATAAGACATGTCTCTGGAGGATACCCTCCAAATTTGAGCCCGTTCTGAGGTCTCTAACCCCAAAAACTAAATTAAAATTCAAGGTTGTAAAACCTTCAAATATTTACGGCCTATGCCACTAAACCTTTCATCCAATGGATTTTGACCCTGGAGCTTTCTCCAAAGCATCCAATCACTTCCAGACCATTAATCCTAACATGTTGATCAATAAACTACATTTTGTTGGACTCATTTCAGCCCCTAGTGGATCTGAGGTCAGAATGACCAAAATACCCCTTATGGGTGTGAAAAGTCATTTTGGATCAAATGAGCTCCAAATTAAATGCAACCACTTCCAACAAGTTTCAAATATCGAATCAAACTTGTTGGACCCAAACCTAGACCCTGGGTCAACCTAGGTTGACCAAACAAACCCTTAAAGGCCAAAACAGGTATTTTTTTAACCAAATTGACTTTCCAGACCTTGAAACTACTTCTAGCAAATTTCAAATGTCAAACCAACCCTGTTGGGCCCATTCATAGAATCTGAGTCAACCTGGTTGACCTAAGAGGCCCATTAAGGCTCCAAATAGGTGATTTGATTGAAATGACCTATCTAAGCATTGGAATTACTTCTATTGGTCTTCAAATGTCATTTCAAATTGATTGAATCCATTTTCAGACCATGGACCCACCTGGTTAACCAAGTCAACCAGGATTGACTCAATGGCCCATTAAAGGCCCAAATAGGTTCATTTGATCCAAATGACATGTTTGAACCTTGAAAGCATATCCACCAGACTCCAAATATTGTTTCAAACCTGTCTAACCTAGACTCATCCCTTATGGTTGACCCAGTCAACCTAGGTGGACCCAAGTGTCCCTTAAGGCTTTAATGGGTTATTTTAACCCATTTAATCCATTGAATCCATTTCAAGCTCCAAAATCTTCTCCTAATATGGCCTAACCACGCCTTAAACTTTGGCCAATCAAATCCAATTTAAGTTGACCAAGTCAATGCGCTAATTTTGATCAAATTCCTTATGCCTTAGCCAAATACCCATGTAACCTCAATCAAGCCCTCAAGGCTCATTCTAGCAGCTTTCAAAAACTTTCTCTAGTCCACCTCAACAGTCAAGATGGTCCATTGACTAGTCAACATAGTCAACAAGTCATGGTATGGCTTTTAGATGGTTAAATGAACCCTTTAAGGTAATCTAACTTTAAACCCAACTACTCCAACAGCTCAAATGGGTTCTAGAACCTTCTTATGACTCTTTCCAGCCTTTGGATTATAATCAAGTGGCTCCTATCATCCCCACTTACTTATATATATTAAAAACTACTTTGAAACTATATGTATATTTTAAACTCTTAAATCTTGAGAAATTTGTTGGAATTCTAAACATAGATCAAGCCTATGTGAATGGATTTTATGGGGATGATTAGTGAATCATCATTTCTTGATTCATTCACCAATCTTGTCTTAATTATATTTACCTTGTTTAGTCTTTGCATGCTTAGGAAAAGCACACATCACTTAGCCTAGGCTCTCCTAGTTTTAAGGATTCGATTATGTTATTGGGTATGCATATTCATGCTTGTCCAAGGGTTAGTTAAAACATTGACTCAAACTCATTAAACTTAGTGACATCATTAAGGACAATAATTAAGGATTTTTATTTAGAGGACTTAGAATAATTCCAAAAATTCGAATTTACACCCTCTTGACTTGATTTGAACCACTTAAACTTAATGACACTCTCAGCCTTAGTAAAATTTTTCACTGGTTTTAGAGATCATTAAGACCCTTAATCAAATTTCCTAAGTTTAAACCCTTAATTAAGCATTAAACCTTCTAAAAATTCTAATAAATCAAATTTAAAC
Source organism: Dendrobium catenatum (assembly GCF_001605985.2). Taxonomy (NCBI): domain Eukaryota; kingdom Viridiplantae; phylum Streptophyta; class Magnoliopsida; order Asparagales; family Orchidaceae; genus Dendrobium; species Dendrobium catenatum. The sequence goes on from NW_021318650.1 coordinate 22,888, forward strand.
CCAAAAATATACATAATACCTTTAACTGACAAGAATAAAACCCTTAATCAATAAAAAAATAAAACTAAATTGATTTGATAGCAAATTAAAGTTTAATTTAATTAATTATAAATAACAATAAATTCCAATAAGTTCCCAAACACTTGGGAATCTCTCCTTAGGTCATTCCTGACCTTTGGAGTTGATATCAAGGAGTTGGGAGTTCATTTGGAACAAAATTATGAAAAGGCCCTCTAATTAAGGAATTTTAATAATTTATTAAATACTCAAACTTTGAAAATTCATAACTAATTCAAGAAAAATCCAAATCAGTCAAACTGAATTTCATTCAACTCATAATAATGTCTAATATTTATTAAAAATATTGAAATTCCAGATAATCATCAAATCTGAAAAGTCAACAATCCGTTCAAACCTATGTCAAAATCAGATCAAAACTTCATACCTTCATAATAAAATCCAAAAAAATCCAATTTCAACGTACTTATAATCTAACTGATCATATTAAGGTCTAGTATTTTAATAAAATATTATTTTTCTAGAATTTAACCTTAATTAAAAAGTCAATTTTTGCCCCTTTAATTAAATGATTAAAATAATCCAAAAAATTCCAAAATTCAATATTTGATTTCAAACTCCAGAAAATATTTAGTTAATATTTAAAACACTTAGCAAACCTTTTAAAACATAATAACTATCCTAAAGATGAAGTTTATTAGCTAGACTACTCTGGGCTGCGCCACGAATGGATTCTAAGGGGTGTTAAACCTTAAAATAGATTAATCATTAATTACTTAACCATTTAAAATCTCTAATTCAACCACATTAATATGGTTTATCAGCTCGACTACTCTGGGCTGCGGGGCTAGGTGTCTTAAGGAGGCTTTGTTCCTCGAACCTGGTGGCACAACACCACGAACCGATTAATGGAATACTTAAATTAATCAAACTTAAAAAATAGCAATTAACCAATTTTGATTAAAATTCATAAGCTTTTAAACACTAATCAACTTAAGTCATTTAATCATACCGGGTACCACTGGGTAACCCAGGCCTACGAGGTTATTAGGTTAGCCCCACGGAAGGTGAAATAAACTTCACGGCCTCGGTGAGAAACAAAGGTGGCATACAAAAAATAATTAAATAGATTTTAAAATTAAATTCAAATCATTAATATTTAAATTTAACTAAAAATTATCTTAAGCCTTTTAACCGATCAAAACATCGAACCACTTTAACTAATAATCCTATTTAGGACATATCAAAACCTCACAGCCTACCTCACACACTTTAGATGATTTGCAAGGACAACCAACTCAAGTTTTAGGCTAGGCCGGTGTTTACTTTTCTGTTGTGTGTCGGGTTTTCGAGTTTTCACTACATGTTGTTTGCTAGCGTAGAATTGATGTGTTTGCTTACTTACTTCCTGCATTCTGTGATTGATTGTGCGTTAGATTTACCCCTAGGTTAGGAACTTTTATTTGGTCCGGTGAACGTACGCAACTCTACGTTCGGCCGCCTGTAGAATCGCGCCACGCATTTTCAATATTTATCGTGCGCCCCGACAAACCGACCCAGAACGGACCCAAGATATCTCGGTATTGCTAGGTATTGGTCAATTTCGCTCGGCAATAACTAATACCGAGCAAATACCTAGCAATACCGAGCAAATACCAAGTTGTACTGATTTTTTTCCAGCAATACCGAGCAAATCCCTAACAATACCGAGCAAATCCCGAGCAAATATCGAGTTGTACCGAGTTGTAGAAAAACTCGGTACAACTCAGTATTTGCATGGTATTGGCCTTCACAGAGCGGTATTTCTCATTTTTGCAAAGCAATACCGAGCAAATACTGAGCAATACCAAGAAAATCGCGAACAAAGCATTCCCGGGTTCTGGTCTGGGTCAAGTCATCGGGCCGCGCGGTAAAGAAAAAGAGCACGTGGCGACATGTTATTGGCGGCCGAACGTAGCTCTACGTCCAGTCAGAGGACGTAATAATTGTTCCTAGGTTAGGGATAAATTATACTTGTTCAATCTTATGCATGTGGTCATGCTCATACAGGGCACTTTTCATTTGGATATCCAGAACCGGCGAATCAAGATGCTTGTGAGAAGACGAAAAGGTGGGTAGCGAGAAAATTCCCAAATCTCAAAGTCACTTGAGTCTTAGGATTAGAAATCCGGGTTGTTGTCAGTTAAACCTGGCCACTTTACTTTTCTGCAAATTCTGGGATGTAATATTAAGGGCACTTGACTATGAACTTTCAACTTGAATAATTAATTTATTTGATTTATTTATTTGGTTGTGCAATAAAAATATCTGCTTTTTTAGTCTTTTTATTTGCATGTCGTACTTGATTTAGCCTGGAATCCGACTATAGGCTCTTAGGGGTTTGTCAAAAATTTTCTATTGAAATTAAATTTAAAATTTTTAAGATATGATAGAAAATCTAAACGGTCTTAAGAAGTAAGCTCTAACTCGCCGAGGGTTTTTCATGCATCATATTAAACCTTCTCTACCTTGTTAGGCACCTCCCCGTCTGCGGGTTCTGGCAGACCACCTGGCCTATGAGGGTGCCGATCTGTCAAGGAGATGTTGTGCAATCTCTAGGGAAAAATCTATTTTCTAAGCCAAAAATTTTTAAACTGCTACATATTGATTCATGCATTTAATCGAGTCGACTAGCATGCATCGCATTAGTAACAAATTTAAAAAGAGTCTAATACTTAATTATATTTTTTTAGACATTAAATACCCAACATACGTTAAAAGGGGCCAATTAAGATCTGCTCTAGATGTCGGCCCTGCTCTCCTCAAACATAATCTAATCAACATCTTTAACCATTATTTCATAAAAGACCGGATACATATTTTTAAAAGAACTTAGGTGGTTTAGCTGGCTTCCCAATCCAGGCTGGGGTAAGTCCAGATTTGCACTGCATTAGCTAGGTTCGGGTCATTTTTAAGTGCCCAATTTAGACTTATGTTCCAAGGCAAGCTTGGGCTATAAGACCTCAACATCCGAGAATATAATCCAAATTTTCTAATAAAATTGACCGTTTAACTTAAAAATCTCTTTCAATCAAATTCAAGCCCGACACTTAGGATAGATTGAGGTGTTTCTAAAGTAATTCAGAATCTCAAACCTCCTCCTACTTCTCCTCATTTGACTCCAGAAATAAATGCTCAACATTGAACTAATCCCATTTGAAAATTCCTACACTTTTTCTCCTTTGATATTGATCTTTGAAAATCTTAAATGAAATTTCTACCGCTATTTTAATCAAGAGTATTCATAGGAAATTCCGATTTCCTACGATGTAATTAACTACGAGGGCTTGCGCTTGTACGAGATTTAGTAACCCAGACCAGATTTTCAAAATCAAATTTTTTAAAACCTTTAATTAATTATCTTTGGGAAATAAAAAAATGACGACCGTTATTGTCATAATTAAATAATTGATAATAGGCAATATTCTCTTTTCTCGGGAAGATATATTACTTTATTATCATTACTTTGATTATGACTTTAGTGATCTCCTATCCTGATCATTATAATCAAATACTCGACTAAATTCCATTTTGATCCTCTAGGGTCAAATGTGATTCCTTCCTGAGTTTGACTACGATAATCAGGATAAATTCAAAATTTTGTAATTTGAACCCATTAGAGAATGATACGTTCACCTCTCGAGGTGATATATTATTTATAATGACGCGTTTAATTTTAAAATTCCAGAAATTAATATTTCCCAAAGATAATTAATCCTTTTTCAAAAAAAAAAATTTAATCAAACAGTAGGGTGTATGGTGGATAGAAAAAAACTTTTGATACTTATTAATTCCTAGGGCAGTCCTTAGTCTCCTGGTCTAGTAGAAAATAAAACTCTGTTGCACTTTCCACTGCTGAAGCTAAGTACATTGCCTTAGGAAGTTATGTGGCTCAAGTCTTTTAGTTGAAGCAACAAATTCTGAATTTAGGATTACCTATAAGCTCAATTTCAATCATATATGACAACACTAGTGTCATCTGCATCTCTAAGAATCCTATCCAACATTCAAGGACCAAACATATTGACATAAGGCATCACTTTATTATGAACCATGTTATAAAAGGAGATATTGAGTTACACCACATGACAACTGAGAATTAACTAGCTGACATCTTTACTAAACCACTAGCCTTTGACACATTCAGCATCTTAAGGACAAGATTTGAAGTGATTGACATAATTACATGAATTTAATGCTTTTCTAAATTCTGAATTTATATTTTCTAAACTATTATTTGTTGTTTTCTTTTCTTTCTTTTGTTTTTGACTTTTCTTTTATGTTTAATTTTAATTATTGTTTTTATTTTTTTTTCATTTCTGTCGTTTTAGTTTTCTTATTTTTCTTTTTTCTTTTTTTCTTTCGGTCACTACTGAAATGATATTTTATGCCTTACTTTATTTTTGAAAATTTGTACTCAATGTTTCACAACCCTAAATCATTTAAAGGGAGAAACAGTGTTGATTATTTTCCTTCCTCTAACTTATTTTAGTGGTGTAATTTTCTTTTCTAAATAAAAGTTTATCTCAAATTAATAAACTAGCTTTTTACAATTCACCCCCCCTCTTGTCGTTTAGTAATTTCAAATAAAAGTTTATCTCAAATTAATAAACTAGAATATGCGATTGAGATCTTTTCTTTCTTGCTACAGTAATCTATCTTATATAAATAATATTTAAAGTCATTAAATTACTTTCAAGCTTTCGTAATCGTGTCATTCCATTTATCATATGAATTTGATTATACTTTATGGTTTACTCTTTCTAATATTAGAGAGTGAGTTTTTCTTCTCTAAAGTCTTAAACATATTCTAACAACTAAGAGTATTTAAAATTTTTGAAAGGGAGCTAGCTTGTAAAAATGATAAGACGCATAAAATGAGCCTAAAAAGAAGTAACACTAAAAAGATGTGCAATGATCCCCAAAAAAAATTGAAAGATACATAAAATGTATAAAAAATCAAAAGATACGCAAAGTGCACCAACCAATTGACAAGATGCACAAAATGAGCCAACAAGAAAGCAAGCTTTCTTCTCTTTCAAATATTTAAATCTTAGAAGAATTCATGTGTCACTTGATATTTTCAAATGCTTGATTTCAAAATTCATGATTTTGACTAATCACTTTGATATATTATTTTATAAGATATTTTTCTGGAACTAAGTTTTGAACAAATCACTTTTTCTTATCCAATTATTTTTTTGAGTTAGATCATTTTTTTCAACGGATGATTTGCATTGTAAGAAGTCTAAGCTAAAGTTAACAAGATCGGTTGTTCTACCATTTTTTTGAATTTCAATGATGTTAATTCATTTTCTTACAATTCTTTTTATTCAATCACATGAACAATTTATTATAGTCGTGCTTTGATAAATAAAAAAATTTGTTTTTCATTCTTTTTGTCATTTTTATAGTCTTTTTGTTGTTTTATTTTTTATTTTTTACTAGTCTTTCGAGTTGTATGGCCTTCTTTGATCATCTCTATCCATCCATAAAATCTTCAATTTTTTATCACATTGTCCTAGATGATATTCATATCGTCCTAGATGATATTCATATCGTCCTGGATGATATCTTCACACCACCCTTCATCTTCCATCTGACGGTTGATATGACTTTTTTTATTTAAGATCGTCCTGGACGATCCATTATCATCTTAGATGATCCATTATCATCTCAAACGATCTGATAGTATTCTGCTTTAGTTATTTGTGATCAGCCTGAACAATTTTTATCGTCCTTGACGATCTTCTAAAATTCTGCTCAATTATTGGTGATTGACCTGGACAATCCACATGTTTGTCCTTAATGATCCACGTGGCCTAAACCCTTACATGTTTTAAATTTGGCCGATTCGATCCATTATTATCGATCATCCTAGACAATTCACCTAATCGTTCTAGACGATCTACTTTTTCAACAGTCTTTCGGCATGACTCATCGGGAAGATCGCATGTGTCTAATCATCCTGAACAATGTCTGATTGGAACTGACGATATAACCGCCTTTCTCACCAATCATCCCAGACACAAAAATTTTGTCTGATCATCCTGGACGATTCTGCAATCATCTTGGACGATCTGGCCATTTCTTTATAAATATTTAGCCTTAAATGGTTTTCTCACCCTAAATTTTTTTATTCCTCTTTGCTCTCACTCATCCTCTAATATTCTTGTCAATGGCGGGTGGAAAGTGCTCCAGAATATTGGCTTGAAGTTCTTTGAGGGCCACTATTGACTATCGATTCATTGAGGCAGCTGACTAAGCCACCTATCTTCACTGCAAGACAACCAAAATCACTATGTCCAGGATTGTCAACCCTCGTACGCTCACTTACCCTATTCTTAATCATTTTTCTCACACCTCCCTCACCTTCATTCTTACACTCATCTTCCCCTTCAATTCTAAACTTCTTTTTAAATTTTGTACGAGCCTTAGGATAAACTCCTCGTACACTGCCCTTTAATCCTATGTCAACAAATGCCCTGTTGAAATTACCTATCAGGACAACCACGAACTCCTCCAATTGTCCATTACTTGAGACAAGTTTCACCTCTTGTCTCAAGATCCTGATTATGACTGGGCTCCTGCCAATGACCTTCTGAGAAACACTCTTGTCTTCTATTATAATGGGGCGTCTAGAACCTTAATAAAGGATGTTAGGAAAAATCTAACATGTACTTCGTACCTCAGTTATTCTCAAAGCTGGTAATCGTGTCCATATCACTCCTCTCTTTTTTATCACCACCTTCTATATCATGGCCCATAGGGAATTCAACGGTGTTGATATTATTTTTCGTTATATTGAGCATCTCACTAGCATTAATGAACTAGGGCACAAAAGGAAGTCTAACCTTGCCTTCGGGCACATCATAGCCTATGTCTTGGAATCCAAGTACAATCTTCAATTTCCTGACCCACCTAATTTTCAGCATGCCTTTAACACCAATAACTCCTTCCATGTTCTTTATAGTACTCATCTTCACCCGGAGCATGAGGAAGCTGAGGGAGCTGAGGAGGAAGCTGCTCCTGCACCTGCTCCGATCCCCCAGCACTCAGAGCTGGATTAGCTGGTGGAGTGATTCAACCAGTGGGAGGCCAGGTTTGACTCTTACATTGCTACACAGGAGCAGCAACATATGGAGGATATCATTAGATTTGATTTGTACGCGACTCACTAGCAACAATAGCAAACTAGGACATGGCCTGGTTTGGGGAGCAGGTCATGGCTATTTCTAGTTTCTTTTAGCCCCCATCATCTCCTTCTAATAATCAGGGCCCATCGCACTTGTAGTTTATTTTTCTTGTATCATTTTTTGTGATGTTGTTTATTTCTTTTTGTATTTTTTATTCTGGTTTCCTTCTCCTTTTTGTGATGTCAAAAGGGGGAGCAGTGATAGTGTTTGTGTTGTTTCGTTGTAAAATTTTTTTTACTTTTATTCAGTGTTTGAATCATCTGTTTAATTTTAGTAAAATTTGTATTGCTTATATTTTCCTTCATGCTATATTTCATTTAACTACTTAAGATGAATTTTCCACCAAATGTTTGCCATCATCAAAAAGGGGGAGATTGTTACGAATATGGATTCAGGGATTATAATTATGATGATAGCAAACATTTCAGACATTTTTATTTTTCTACTATTGTCCTGCCTACTAATATTTCAGGTCCACAAGGTCAATTCCAAATCATTTCTATTTTTTTACTGAGTTAGTCTGTAAGTGTACGTCAAGTGTTTTTACCTTTTCTTGAGTCAAATGTAACAATGTGGGTCATAATGCTAAGTAACCTTGCACACACACACACTCAAGGGAAAAATTAGTTCTATTTTATAGTTTTTATTTTTTGATCATATCGTCCGGGATGATCCCAAATTGTTGATCAATTAAAAATAGAATTCCTAATTAGGGCATCCATGTTAAGGCAGCCAACATTAAACAAATCATCATGGACAATATTATCATCATCCTGGATGATATGCTCAAATTAGAAAGAATCAGCTGCTAACTCTTTTAGGCATGTTATTATTTTTTGACATCGACTAGGAGATCGTCAAGGACGATGCATTATAATTATGTCTAAATTAGTCATATGATTAAGAAAAGAAATTAATGTTTGATTGATCGATCATATCGTCCTTGAGGATCGCAGGATCGTCCAGGATGATCAGTTAAATACATCTTAGTTTCTTGCTAGATGATAAGAATGATGTTCTAGATGATATCTATTGATTTGAACTAATTGTATAAGATGATCCTAAATTTTCATTGTCCAGATAGGTAAAATATGGCCAAACAGAGCGATTGTCTGGATGATATTCGATGTCTTAAACTAATTGTACAGGACGATGCCCCATCATCCTAGAAAATCAGAAAAAACAAACCTTCTAATTGTCCAGCCTCCCCGAGATCATCCTGACTGATTGAGCTGAATTTGTATTAATAGAACAGAACGATCTGTCGATCATCCTGGACGATCTTTATCGATTAATTGCAATTTAGGGCAGATTTGAAGCCCTTCTTTATAAGAATTTGTGAGGGTTTCATAAAGGTTGCTCCAAGCAAGGAATTGAGTCGTCTTCTCCATTCGTCGTCCCTAGTTCCTTAGAGGTTCTAGAGAGATCTACTTCAATAATTGATCAAGGTTATCTGCCTGCTTCAGGAGGAAGTGAAAGGAATTGGGTTCTCTACCTGCTTTAGGAGGAAGTGAAAGGAGTCGGGTTCTTTGCCTACTTCAGGAGGAAGCAAAAGGAGTTGGTTTCTCTGCCTCACCGAAGTCGGTGGAAAGGAGTTTTTGTACGGGCTTTTTTGCCTTACTGTGGGAGTAAAAGGAGAGTCACTGAGCTTAGTGCAATACCCGGAGAAGAGGCTCCAGGGAGTGGACGTAGATCAAGTTGACCGAACCACAATAAAATTTGGTGTGTTCTTTCTTATTGCATTTTTGCATTTAATTTTTGCACTTTATTTTTGTGAGTGATTGTTTGGTTTAAATCATGATTTCTGATTGAGAATTTTTAAAACACAAATCCCTTCCCCCCCCCCCCCCCCCCCCCCTTGTTTAGCTCAGGATTATGTAGATTATGATTGAGTCGGTCTGTAATTGTACATCAAGTGCTTTTACCTTTTTTCTTGAGTCAAATGTATCATAGTGGGTCATAATGTTAAGTAACCATACACACACATGCTTAGTGGAAAAAATTCTATATATTTTATAGATTTATATTTTTGATCATATCGTCCTAGAAGATCAGTTAAAAATAGAAACCCTAATTAGGGCATCCTGATTAAGCCAGCTGAAATTAAGCAAATCATCTTGGACAATATTAGCATCGTCTTAGATGATAGGCTCAAATCAGAAAGAATCAGCTGCCAACTCTTTGACATTATCCAGAACATCATCATGGATGATGCATTACAATTATGCCTAAATTAGTCTGGTGATTAAGGAAAGTATGGCAACTGATTGATCAATTAAACCTTAAAGTCCGATCGAATAGAGCAATGGTTTGGACGATATTTGATGTTTTGAGCTAATCATACATGACGATATAGAAATCATCATGGATGATCAGTTATTCTTTCATCATCTAAACAGGCAAAGTGTGGCCGAACAGAGCGATGGTATGGATGATACATAACATTTTTGAACTAATCGTACCGGATGATGTCCCATCATCCTGAACGATCAGAATAAATAAATCCTTTAATCGTCTAGCCTCCCTCAGATTGTCCAAACTGATTGAGCTAAATTTATATTGAGCGTACAGGATGATCTATCGATCATCCTAGACGATTTTTATCGATCTATTGCAATTTAGGGCAATTTTGAAGCCCTTCTATATAAGACCTCTAGTTTACTGAAGATTGGATCTTTTGTTGTTGTCCTGACTTGAGAGAGCCAAGATGAAAGGGAGAGCTTGGGAGAGAGAGGATCTTGTGAAGGGGAGTTTGTGAGGGTTTCATAAAGGTTGCTCCAAGCAAGGAATTGAGTCGTCTTCTCCATTCGTCGTCCCTAGTTCCTTAGAGGTTCTAGAGAGATCTACTTCAATAATTGATCAAGGTTATCTACCTGCTTCAGGAGGAAGTGAAAGGAATTGGGTTCTCTACCTGCTTTAGGAGGAAGTGAAAGGAGTCGGGTTCTTTGCCTACTTCAGGAGGAAGCAAAAGGAGTTGGTTTCTCTGCCTCACCGAAGTCGGTGGAAAGGAGTTTTTGTACAGGCTTTTTCGCCTTACTGTGGGAGTAAAAGGAGAGTCACTGAGCTTAGTGCAATACCCGGAGAAGAGGCTCCAGGGAGTGGACGTAGATCAAGTTGACCGAACCACAATAAAATTTGGTGTGTTCTTTCTTATTGCATTTTTGCATTTAATTTTTGCACTTTATTTTTGTGAGTGATTGTTTGGTTTAAATCATGATTTCTGATTGAGAATTTTTAAAACACAAATCCCTTCCCCCCCCCCCCCCCCACACTCTTGGTTAGCCTCGGGCTAGTTCATAAGGGCTTAACATCCCTAATAAGCTTTCACATGATTCCTTGAAGAAGATGAAATGGTAGCGAATTGAAGATTGGAATAAATACATTATTTTCCTTAACGGTTTTAATAATGTTATCTTTCATTTGATTTTTAGAAATTGTAATAAAGTAGCAGATTGTTGTGCTACTTTAGCTTTAGATATTAGTTTTATTTTTTATTGCTTTTCTGATAATTGCATTCCTTCTTCTTTATTTTATTTCTTGAAGAAGGAATGTGATTAATATCTTTAGTTGCTTGCATCTCTTTTTTTTTCTAATGCAAATTGCAATTTCCAAAAAAAAAAAGATAAAAGAATCAATATGCTTGCTCCAAATTCAATCCATATTAAGTAATAATCAATACTCTATCAGTATAACTAATAAGAAATCTATAAAACTCATATCAACAATAGTAAAACCAATATAATTAAGAAATCTAAAAGATATATATCAAACGACAAGAAAATAGATAAATAGGATAATCAATCATTGAGCATTTGCTATACTATGTTGTATTAGTATCAATACTTGTTCAATCGGTACAACTTCAATTTTATCTATCAATTAGTTTGATGTATTATCATATAAACACAATCATGAATACAATTATAAAAAGGAAGGTTGGACATTCATCTTTAATGTATTGTTTTCATCCTTCCATCCCAACCATCACCCAGTTAGTCATCTATTTTAATTTTAACTCAAAGTATCGACTAGTTGATCATCGATCATTATCTTATCATTAGTATTCATATTCTTAAGTCAATTCACAGGTGGCTTTGAATAATTATTTAAGAGTCATCACCCTCTACATGTTGGCATAATTCAATCAATTGGTTATAGGCTACATCTAAGATTACACCACAAACCTTTTATTTAATGGAAAGTCTATCGACCCACTCTCTTATGCAAGGTATTAATTTTAAGAGCTAACTCATATTAATTTTAGTGTTAACATACAACCTTCCTTTTTTACATGCAAATGCCACCTTTTTTACATCAATTATATCAGTCTCTCTCCAATGTGTGAAATGCATCATGAAATATAAGAATATATAAAATATAATAAATATATATATACTAGTCACTAGCTTTAGAAAATCATAACTTCTATTTTACCAAGTGAAATTCAAAAATGTTATAGCCAAAATGCTCACACAATCCATCTCTATAATATACAAAAAAGTTACATGGTGAAAGCTCAATAAATCAATAAAAATTATATTTTTTATCAATTTTAGGAATATTAAAACCATAGAGATCAAAACTATTGAGAACAGAAGTATGAATATACTCACTTAGCTCAATTTGAACAAAATTCGTAATAGGAATAACGGAAGAAAATGACCTAGAGTAATTTTCTCTCTTCTCTCTCCTCTCCTCTCTCCTCTCTCCTCTCTCCTCCAACGAAGCAAACTACGTAAGAGTGAGGGAGGGAGCAAATGGTTAGTGTATGATGTTGTAGTGCCCAAACTCTCAGTGTTATTGTGCTTCATGTGATTCCAAAGTTACTATAAAATAAGATGTATTGGTACCACCATGCTAAAAATCAATGCCATAAAGCTTCTCCCTATAGCGCCACTATGCTTAAAAGCATAACACCATAACACTCTAGTTCAGAATTTCTAGAATTATCTAAATTTTTATTTTAAAATTATTTTCAAAAGTTTAGATTGTTACACTCCACAACGTATCCACTTGCATAAAAGATAACAAATATGACAATACTCCTCTAACTCCTTGAAATAAGTAGCTTTCACTACCCAAAAAAAATGTGACCATCTTTTCGCATAATTAATACGAGCTACATATTGGCTCATCTAATCCATACCCAGAATAATATCAAATTCAAAATAGACAATAATATCAAACCATATATTTATTTTCTATTAAATAACTCTATAGCACGTAAATATACTTTATTAATTACCATACCATCCCCAATCAATAAAATAATAGACAAAAAAGAATGTATCAGAATGAAAGGCAAGTGTAGCAACTCAAAAATAAATGAATGATTGGCTTCAGAATTAAAAAAATATAATAGGGCATATAAAAATGTAAGCAATACCTATAAACACATTCAAAGCGTCTCTGGCCTAATGCCAAGTCAAACTTTATAAACAGTCTGAATTGGAGATGAAATAATAAAACTACCAAAAATGCCAATCATATCTATAAATACATTCAGAGCATCTCTGACCTCATGCTGAGTCAAATTGTATGCATAGATTGAATTGGAGATGGAACAATAGAGAACTACTAGCTCTCTCTAACAACTCATAGACGGTTTCCTTGCTATATAACTAGAGCCACTACCTTTGTTAGAAAATCCCTCAACAATCACATGGGGTGGCATAGTTCCTGGCCTCCCTGTCGGTCTAATAGAACTCTCAAACCTGGGCTCAAAATGTCGATTATGTCCTACCTGGGGACACTCAACTATCATGTGCCTAATCTAACCACACTAAAGCATTCATTTGTCATCCTGTAATACTGACCAAAGTGTCTCCTACCACAACTCTGGCACACAGGTGCCCTACTAACAAAACTTCCAGAACTGACAATACTACCGCACCAGGAACTAAAACTAATGGTCCACCTCTCCTAAAATCTCTAAGTCCAATCTCATTCTTCTTCCAATAAAATTCACAATAAGATTCTCACCACTAAACATTTTTCTACTTGCAACCAACTATTGTTAGGGAGCTAAAAGACCATTCTCAATCAAATGGGCCCTCTCCACTAATTCAGAGATATCATTAATGTGAAATGGAACTAATGGTTCCTTGAGACTATCTCAGAACCTTCTTAGATGCATGTAGCACTTCTCCTTGATAGTGTTAACTACGGAGCATATATGGCCAAGGTAGTGAACTTTAACGCTTACTGCATAACTATCATGCTCCTCTGAACTAACCTCAGAAATATCTCCTGCATCTGTTATCGCACAGATGGGGGTACGAATCACAATTTTAAGACATCTATAAACTTATGTCAATTGATCAGGGAATTCAGCCTTCCCTGAAATTTCTCCTTATATTAACCCAATCACTAAAACTCAGCCTCCCTATCAAATAGAAACAGAGACAGAGGTACCTTCATCTCAAGAAGACATTCCATCCCATAAAAAAATATTCTTTAATCGCCTCAACCAGCCCTCTACTACTTTGGCTAAATAAGGCCCTTAAACCCTAGAGGCTTTAACCTTAGAAATATCTATAAATGTCTGCCTGCATCATCAAATTTGTTAGAAGAATTCTGCTCTAGGCCTCGCCCATCAACTATGTTATCAGACTAGAAAACTAAGTCATTGAATCAAAACTAATAATAGGAGAAGTACTTTATATTGGTGTTGTCGGACAAACACTACCTATTTATCATGAGCGGGTCATATAGATCCATCAATTAATCACTTAAGTAACACATTATTGAATAGACATGTACATGCAAATAAACAGAAATGAATGTCCAATACTACTCAGAACTATCTCACACAACTACATATCATTTCCTATAGCTCTTTTACAATTAGTCATCCAAAACCATTCTTTGATACCAAAAAGAGTACCACAAACCAACTCAATATAACCTGCAAACAAAACAAGTCATATCATATTGAATGGTGACAGATCAAGCATTTAGATCTAAGTTTTAAATCTTTTTCAATTTCTTAAATTTAAAAGAGACCACAAAACTAACAGAACATGATTACTGATCAGATCAAAATAAGATAAAAAAAAAAAAGTTAGTCACGACTGTACAAAAATTTAGGAATACCAATGACAACTCATACATATAAGAATCTAGAACTATAACTACTCAACTAACTCTTTCCCATTTTCCTGATCTAAAATAGAATGTATAATAAGTATAAGCCAACATAGCTCATCAAATCACATTCAACGATCTAAATTTTTAATAATTAACCTATTACACATTTAATTGGGTTTTAAAATCAATTAATAACAACTCAATGTACTCAGCAAAATAATGCTTATAGATATAAAAAAATTAAATAACAACAACATCATCATCATCAAGCCTTTATCCCACTATGTGGGGTCGGCCACATGAATCATTTTCTTCATTGTGTCTCGTTAACTGTTAAATTCTCATTTAAATCTAATAAAAAAATTCATTTCTAATATTTTCTAACCAAATTTTTTAGGTCTACCTCTAACTTTTTTAATATAAGTCAAATCTAATGCATCTACTTTCCCAATCGGGCATCGAAATGCTATTATTTTATGTGACCAAACTATCTAAGACAACTCTCTCCAACCTTACCTTCCACTAGAGCTACTCCAACCTTTTCACGTATATGCTAATTTAGTATCTTGTCTCTAAGAGTAAAGTCATACATCCACCTAAGCATCCTCAACTCTACAACAATTAACTTAATATTATGCTTCTCTTTTAATAGCCAACATTCTGCACCTTAAAGCATTGCAGATCTAACCACCATCTTATAGAATTTTTCCTTAAGATTGAGGAGGACTTTCTATCACACAACAAGCCTGGTGCATTCCTCCTCTTCAACCATCCAACTTGAATTCTATTAATAATATCACAATCTATTTCACTATCACTCTAAACAATTGACTTAAGATAAAGAAAACATGTACTCTTATTAATGACTTGATCATCCAAAGTTATAATCCCCCCACTAGATATATTATTACTAAAATTGCACTCCATATATTAAGTTTTAGATCTACTCAACTGAAAGCCTTTAGACTCTAAAGTTGAACACCATAATTCAAGTTTATCTTCAACTCCCTCTCTAGTCTTATCAACAAGAAGAATATCATCAATAAAAAGCATACACCAGGGGAAAACCTCTTGCAAATGTCTAGCGAGAACACTCATGACTAAAGCAAAAAAAGATATGGGCTTAGGGCTAATCATTGATGTAATCCAACTGAAATAGGAAAATACTCGATCAAACCACCTTGTGTTTGAATATAAACATTAACTTCTTTCTTTTTTATAAATCTCCATAACAGTTCTCTTGATAGTTTAGCACATGCTTTCTCTAAATTAATAAATATCATATATAAATCCTCCTTATTCTCTATATACTTCTGCATCAAAACTCTCAATAAATGTATAGCTTCCATAGTAGGCCTACCCACCAAGAATCCAAATTGGTTTTGTAAAACATTAGTATAACATCACAACCACGCTTCATAACTCTTTCACATAGTTTTAAAATATGACACATTAACTTAATTCCTCTATAATTTACACAATTTTGTGCTCTAACTTTATTCTTAAAAATAAGAATCAAAAAATTCATTCTCCACTAATCTGACATTTTTTTGTCTTTAAAATAATATTAAAAATATTAGTAAGTTAAGAAATTTCTTCATCTCCTAAGCATTTTCACAACTCTATTAAAATATCAAGTCAAACAGTTTTTCCACACTTTTTCTTTAAAGTTTCTCTAACTTTAATTTTACTAAGATGCCGATAAAAATAAAAATAAAAATCTTTATTTTCATTTAAGGTGCTAAGGTCACTAAAGTCAATCGCATTGTCATAATCTTCATTAAAAATTTAAAAAAATATCTCATCCACTTGAATTGAATAATGAATATCCTCTTTTAATAAAAGTTTAAATAATAAAGTAGAAAAAAATAAATAATCAATATTCTATATACAAAAGCAAAAAATAAGCCAAAAGAATTTTTTTCTAATACTCTTACTCATAAGTTTTAGGAGAGATATTAGACCATAAATGCTTTACTTTAAGCTAATACTATTTTACTCATGAATCTATTTATCTAGTAGCGTTGCAACATGACCTTGATGTGACAAGCTCAGGTACGCGTCATCAGTATACTATAGGTCGACATTACTTGATAGGATTAGTTTTTTTTTTTTTCCCTTTTGTAAAAGACATTTTTAAAAAATATTAGTTCAGAAAATGGAGTTTTCTAATTGAGAAACATATATAAAAAAGAATTCAAAACTGCAGAAAAATGAAAAAAATGAAGTTGTTGAGAACGTGATTTGACGAACCAAACAGCACAAAAAAAATCCTTCGTTTCCAAACGAAAAAGAAAAAAAAACGCTCAAACAAACAAAGCCTTAATTTGAGATAGCGTTTTAAAGCAGTTTTTTAATCATTTTAAAATAATAATAATAATAATGATCTAAAACTATCTAAAACAATGCCTTAACCAGACGACTCTTGAAACATAAACATATCAGACATTCACATTCATGCAATTCAAGGGTTTAAGTATATTGAACGCTTTCTATATTTTTACCAAAAGAAAAGCAAAGTCGAAGCAACCAGATTACATAATTCACGTACATAATTTTAAAGAAAAAAAAAAACACTGTTACTACTTTTGAATGTGCATTGGATATTTGGTTGAAAATCATGTTTCAGCACATCAGCCAGAAGATGATAAGAACTTCGGATGATAAACAGTATATAATCAGTCGTCCCAACAATAAGGCCGATTTTACAGTTGTTCAGACTCTGACAAATGGCTTGTAAACTCTTTACCTTTAATAGAACAACTGGTATGTATTTTCATTGTATTTCAAAACTCAACTTCATAAATATATAAACACAATTTTTATATAACAAGACAAAAAAGAGAATCCTTGAAAGCATTTGGATGGAAAAGGAAAAAAAAATTATATATCTCAAAAACATTTAAAACTCGCCAAATATTTTTTAAAACAAAATTGAATAAAAAATCCATTTTATTATATTTTCAATTATTAATATATATATATTTATATATAAAGAAACAGTACAGTGGTTCACAAAGTAAAACAAAATAAGAAGCAACCTAAATCAAAACCAAATCTTCTACTATGATACCTAGACTACAATTTAGGACCTTGAATATGAGGGGGCTATTTAATATTAACTTTACAACAAAGAGCATGTGAAAAGTAAATCACCCATCTAGATAAGAATCTCAATCATGTTTCAAGTAATCCAATTCTATT
Organism: Dendrobium catenatum; assembly: GCF_001605985.2. Lineage (NCBI taxonomy): Eukaryota > Viridiplantae > Streptophyta > Magnoliopsida > Asparagales > Orchidaceae > Dendrobium > Dendrobium catenatum. The sequence continues at coordinate 40,434 of NW_021318650.1, forward strand.
TTGTTTGTATAATGTCAATTTACAAAATCAATACGAACATAGATCTCGTTTTCAAAACCACCTAAAAGTGAGTTCAATAAAACCTATTAAGTTAACAAAAAAGTGCAAAAATAACATAAATTTGGTTTTACATGCTATAATAAGATCACCTTCCTCGTGAGTCGAGTCGACCATTTTGTTAGTCCATAGGCCCAAAGATAACCAATAGAGCGTTCAATCTCCATGAATAGTGTACCTTTCCCATTTTTTAGTTGGATCATATATCTGATTAAAAAAAGTTAAAATATCAGCATAAAAAGTAAAGAAAAATCAACCTTCAAAGAAATTGAAGAGTTAATCTTATGGTGCGTGGAAAACAATTAATCAATAAAGTGGGTCCATTTTGGATCGTAAGACTATTGTGAAAAAAATATATGTTTTTAAAAGCTAATATGGGTATTGATAAGTCTTTTTATTTTTAAAACACTCTCATTGTCAGATCCTAAATCCAAAATGAGAAAAGCGAATGATTGCATTAAAAAGTTGATATATGAATCTTTTAATATATTGTTCTAATGCTAGGATGTTCCCTAGAAACGAAAAGTTATATGACCTGAATACAACAAGAAGTGTGCAATGGCCGCTGCACTAGCGCCCAAGTGCAGTGTTAAATTAGAGTTCCCACATCATGGATAAATGTGGGCATATAAATTGGTCTATGAAACTAGAATTAGAATAGAAACTTAAAATATATATTCTCTTATAGGAAAATTAATGAAATAAATATATATTATAATTCATAGGAAAATAAATATTCTATATATCTAGAAAACTACATGAGTTTGAGAGAAGACTATGGAGATTGATAGAATAAAATTTAAATTATGGTATTCAGGTAAGTGTCATACTAAACATGATGTAGGTGTGATTATAGATAAGAGTTTGAAAAAAAATATTATAAAAATTAATAAAATTGAAGATAAAATTATAGCTTTAAAAATTACTATTGATGCTAAGATTTTAATAATATAAGGAATTCTACTCCTCAAGTAAGTTTGAATATGTATTCAAAATTAAAATTCTGAAATGACTTGGAAGAATGAATACAAAGGGTAATTCTTGAAGAAAGAGTATTCATGAGAAGAAATTTATACGAAAATATTAGTGGAGTGGTAGAGGACTTTAAAAGCATTTATGGAGGCTACGAGTTTAGAGCGACCAATGAAGGTAGTAAAATTATATTAGATTTGTTCTAGTTTATGATTTTGTAATTGCTAATATTTTATTTAAGAAAAGAGAGAAATATCGCATTACTCATATGAATGGATATAATAAAACTCAGATTGATTATTTTCTTATAAGAAAAACATATTGTTTAGATTACAAAGATTGTAAAATTTTTCTAAGAGAAATTTATGTATCAAGCATCGCTTTTTAATTTTGGATTTTAAGATGAATGAGCGAAAAATAAAATGTTATCATAGGATTAGATTGGGATATTCAAACAAGACTACAAAAATTTAAGAATAAGATTCAAGATCTTAAAATTTTACCTGTACATAGGAAAGTTGATATTACATGAAAAAAATAGCTAGTCATATTAAAAAAGTTGCAAAGGATATGATGTAGTATCTACAAAAAAAGCTCCAAATAATAAAAATAGTTGATGGTGGAATCAAAATATGCAACAAAAGATTTAAAAAAATAAGTTTTGTTATAAAAAACTATTTTAATATAAAAGATAAAAAGATTTGGAAAGATATAAAAAGATATGTAAAGAGTTTAAGAAAGTAATATGCGATGCAAGAAATTAAACTTTTAACAATTTGCATAATTGATTAGATACAAAGGAGGGTTAAAGATATGTGGATAAGTTAGTCAAACAAAGAGAAAGGAGAACTAAAAAATTTAGTTCAAGTGAAATGCGTTAAGGATGAAGGTCAAAAAGTACTTTTATTATAAGAGAATATTCAACAAAGATAGAGAAGATATTTCGATAAGCTTTTCTTTCAATGAAAATTGTAAGAAAACAATTGACTTTAGTGACTTAGCAATCTAAATAAAAATAGAGATTTTTATTTGTATCGTCACATTAGTAAAATTGAATTAGAGACCATTTAAAGAAAATGAAGTGTAGAAAAGTTGTTGGACTTGATGATATTCTAAAAGAGGTGAAAATGCTTAGGAGATGAAGGTATTTCTTAGCTTACGAAACTTTTAAATATTATTTTGAAAACTAAAAAGATGTCAAATGATTGGTGGCAGGAATATATTAATTCTGATTTTTAAAAATAAAGGTGATGCACAAGAGTTTGTGAATTATAGAGGAATTATGTTAATGCGGTATATATTAAAACTATGGGATAGAGTTATTAAGCACATGTTACGCTGTGATACTAATGTTTCTCAAAATCAATTTAGATTCTTATAAGGTAGGTCTATTATAAAAGCTATATATTTATTGAGAGGCTTAATGGATAAGTAAAGAGAAAATAAGGATGATCTACATATAATATTTATTGATTTAGAAAAATCATATGATAAAGTTTTAAAAGAAGTGTTATGGAGAGTTCTAGAAAAGAAAGGAGTTAATAATGATTATATTCAAGTCATTAAAGATATGTATGTAGAAGTTGTTACTTGTGTTCAAACACAGAGTGGTTTGACCAAGTATTTTCCTATTTCAGTTGGATTACATCAAGGATTAACTTTAAATCCATATCTTTTTGCTTTAGTCTTAGATGTTTTTATAAGACATTTGCAGGAGTATGTACCTTGGTGTATACTTATTGTTGATGATATTCTCCTTTTTTATTAGACTAGAGAAGGCGTTGAAGGAAAACTTGAATTATGGAGGTCAACCTTAGAGTTTAAAGGTTTTAAATTAAGTAGATCTAAAACCGAATAAATAGAGTATAATTTTAATACTAATAGATCTAGTGAGGGGATTGTGACTTTGGAAAATTAAGTCATTAACAAGAGTATACATTTTAGATATCTCGAGTCTACTGTCCAAAATAATAGTGAAATAGATGTGGATATTATTAGTAGAATTCAAGTTAGGTTGTTGAAGTGGAGGAAAGCACCCGGCTTGTTGTGTGAGAAAAAAGTACCCCTCAATCTTAAGGGGAAATTCTATAAGATGGTGGTGAGACCTGTTACGCCCAATTTTGATCCCTTATATTCAATCTAGAGTGTAATAGAGAAAGAATTTGAACAATCTTATCTCTTACTAATACACATCCTAAAATACTTCTATCAGGACTAAGAGAGTAGAAAATGATCAATCCAAACTTGTTCCAAAACTTCAAATTTATCAAAATTTAAGACTATAATCAATATTTCATAATTCGAAGCATATTTAAACACATCTAGTAAATATATCAAGTAAAATACAGAGCTCTACTAAACTTTTAAATAATATTTACATACCAAAAAATGTTTGTACAACTTTTACTTTGATCTTCATGTTCACCCAAAACGTATATACCCAAAAACACGTCCTATCTAATGTCCTACTGACTCATCATTTCATGCAGTACAACCACTGCTAATGAGCTAGAACTTAATGAAATATATAATCAATGTATAAGAAATAATAAGCATGTTTGCAATCAATTGAAAACTCAAAATTTTTTATAATTAACATAAAATGCACATAACATCATTTTCTGTTATGTTCATTATTCAACCATTTTATACGTGTAATATGATAACTATAGGCTTTTACACATCTAAAGCTTTTTAATTTAAGGTTGGATCCGCATTCTCAATTCTTAAAATTGAAGTACTCCCTCATTCAAGGTTAGATCCGAATTTTCAACTTTGAGAATTTCAAGAGTGTAGCCTCACCAAATCAAGTCTTTTGTCTTTACTTGTGCAAGCATAACTCAAATATATGACATATCCCACATTTTCATAACAATTATATATTTCCCTCATATATATTATTATAATAATTCTTTGATGAATCATTAACTAATTACAGAATAAAACTGCAATTAATGTCATCAAAATCATATACAATGTGAACTTATAATTATATAATTTTTTTCAATTTTTTATATCATAGTTTGAGTATCTCACCTTGTTAGGAATCGATTCTTTTAAACTGTGTCTTCTTTTTCTTTCGTAGAACATCTCTATCAAACCTCTTCTCATTCAACCCAAATTTTCTCTCCTAAATTCAACCACATTAGAATTTAGTCAACAGTCTTTTTTCTCTCTCTCTACTTTTTACTAGCTCTATAAACAATCACCAAAAATTCTTTTCTTGTTCTTAGTTCCCTAGCTGAATTTAATGATCAATAGTTGATTTTAATAACTGAAGTAAATTTCATTAATGAATTCAGCAAACAGCAACTGCAGCAGCCCCTTACCTCTTTTCTTTTTTGAATTCAATAGTTAATTACTAAGATCCACTATTAACAATTAACTACTTAACTTTCATTGTAGCCTTTTCGATTATCTAAAAATGTAGTGGACTGATTACTAGAGAGGGCAATCAATGCTTGTGATCAACTAATAAGTATTAGTGGAATTAAGTTCATGTATTTAATATTTGGCGGAGTGAAAATCCCCTCCCGTTGTTTTATACTTGGAGTTGAGTGGCTAGTCGCAAGCATGAGAGTTGGGAAGGGCTGAAGCGAAGACAACTGTGGGCTGGGGGAATGTTAGCAAGGGATATAGTAAAGAGGTAAGGACTGAAATTAAAATTTCAAAAATTTTGTTATACGTTGAATTCAATTCAGTAATTATGAGAGGGAGAAAAGATAATATTAATTTTATTTGCTTAAATAAGAGTTAGTTGAAATTAGTTTTGATTGAAATCAGTTTGTTGTTCGCTGAATTCAAGAAAAACCAAAAAAGAGGTAAGGGGTTGTTGCAATTGTTGCTTGCTGAATTCATTAGTGAAATTTATTGCAGTTATAAAATTAACTATTGATCATTAAATCAACTAAAAAATTAAGAGTAACAAAATGATTTTTGATGACTATTGTTGGAACTAATAAAAAGTAGAGAAAAAAAAGTATGTTGGCTGAATTCTAAAATGGCTGATTGTTGAATTCAAGAGAGAAATTTATAGTTGAATGATAAGAGGCTTGGTGGAGAAGGTGTATAAAAAGAAAAGAATACAGAATTAAGGAGAACTAATTACTAACATGGTAAGATACTAAAATCATGGAATAGGAAATAGAAAAATTTTATATAATTATAAACTCACATTGTATATAATTTTGATGACATTAATTCCAGTCTCATTCTATAGTTGATTAACGATTCATCAAACAAGTATTACAATAACATATTTTTATCATGATAGTTATGAAAAGGTGAGGTAGGTCATATATGGTGGATATGCCCACACAAGTAAAGGTGAAAGACCTGACGAGGTAATCCTAATAAATGTTTGGAATCGGACCCAACCTTAAATGAGAGAAAAGATTTAATTCTAAAAATTGGGAATGCGGACCCAACCTTGAATTAGAAAGTTGTAAGTATGTAAAAGCTTATAAACATCATATAACTTCCATAAAAATATTGAACAGTGAACATAACAGAAAGTAAGGTTTTGTACATCTTATATTTATTATAGAAATTTTCTTGCGTTTTCAATTTATTACGAACATACTTAATTATTTTTTATATATTGTTTGCATATTTCAGTGAGCTCAAGCTCATTAGTAGTAATTGTACTATAAAAAAGAAGTGGGGCATTAAACAGGATGGATGACTACCCTTTTTGGGTACATACATTTTGGCTATACATAGAGTTTAAAGTAGAAGTTGTATAGAACTTTTGGGTACGTAAACATTATATGAAAGTTTAGTAAATTTCTATATTTTACTTGATGTATTTGCTAGATGTGTTTAAATATACTTTCAGTTATAAAATATTGATTATAGTCTTAACTTTTAAAAAACTATAAATTTTGGAAGAGTTTGGATTGACCATTTCCTACTTGGCCCTGATAGAAATATTTTAGGATGGGTCTTAGTAAGAGATAAGTTTGTTTAGATTCTCCCTCTCTGTTATACTCTAGATTGGCTATAGGGGGTCAAAATAAAGTGTGACAAGACCAATGCTTTAAGGTGCAAAATGTTGGACATTAAAAGAGAAACATACAAAATAAGTTAAGTGTTGCAGAGATAAGAATGCTTAGGTGGATGTATGGCTTCACTCTGAAAGACGAAATCCAAAAGAGTATATACATGAAAAAGTTGGAGTAGTCCCAACGACAGATAAGATCAGAGAGTCCCCTTAGATAGTTTTGACATATAATATGACTCGGTTGAGAGACCCGGTTGAGAGAGTTGATGTATTGGATTTGGTAGAGCAGAGGTAGACCTAAAAAGACTTGATTATAAAATATTTTAAATGGTCTTTTTTTATTAGATTTAAATGAGAATTTTACTCTTAAAAAGACACAATGCAGAATAATGATTTATGTAGCCGACTCCATGTAATGAGATAAAGGCTTGATGTAGTTGTAGCTATCACACTCTAGCATATCAATTATAAAAAATTGTTATATATTACAGAAATTTAAAAAAAAATAATTATAAATTATAACCCAATAGAATTATGGCAGCTATCTACAAAACAATATTATAAAAAAAAAAACTATCACAAAGAGGCTCTTCATGAAAATACCATACATTCTGAAGAAAATGAGACAGCATAGACGAAAATACCTCCCATCTTGAAGCAGGAAATATATGCTTGTTCTTCTCATACCAGTGTCGTTCTACAACCTTTCCAGCATGCGACTGAAAAATAAATTATGATTCAGTGAGCCAGACAGCTGTAAATGATGAGATTTGATTTGACATAACATAGCCAAAAGCTGTACAAAGTTTTAAAAAACTATCTAAGGCTTTAAAAATTCTGTAAGTGTATCAAAGCATCTGTAAAGTAGCCTTATATATCAAGAAAAATATTTTTAAAAAGCCTGTAAAGTACCTTTAATAAGCTTGAATGTTAACTTTAAAAATCCAGTAAAGTTGCTTTAAAACTTATGCAAAGTAGCTTAACAAGAAGTTGCTTTACAAAGAGTGTTAAGTACTTTTAGAAAGGCTGTAAGAGAAAATGCTAATTGCTGTAAATAGCCAGTAACAGATTTGGAATCAATGAAACAAAACAACGAAATAAAAGAAGCTAGAAATTTGGAATAAATTTGGAATATCTATAATCCTTTTATTTGCTATAATTTATTAAAAATCCACACCTGATTTTATTTAAAACCCTGCAAAATTTCTTGAGGGTGCAGATGTGATGAAAATGCCAAATAACTGGACGTTTTCAGTATAAACGCTAATTGATGGATTTTTTTATGAAAACACCCAATATCTGAGTGTTACACCCAATAATGAAAACACCTATGGCGTTTTTTATCATTCTTTATTTTTTTTAACCGTGCTCCTATCAAAAATAGGATTAACACGTGCTCTAGCTCAAATATTTGCCTCTAATTTTTAGTTTCTAAATATGAAATTCAAATTTATGATCATTACGGTTCATCTTCTTTTAACACCATAAAACTTAATGCAAATAGAATTTTTCAGTATTCTTAAGATTGTTTAATCATCCATCAAATGCATCAAAATTCTTCGGCTCAGAATGTTATACTTTAACATGTATATGCACGAAAGCTTCTTTTGGGTTAAGCTAGCTTCACACTCAAACTTCAAATATTTACTTTCAAAAAATAAAAGTTTGCTTTCATGCACATGAATATAAGATTCCTAAGACGTCTAATATAAGATCGTAGATTCATCCATCATTGGAACGAATTGAAGAATAATCACATCCAACAAAATTAATAAGCTTCATGCTAACACAAAAACAAAAAAAATCTCTTGAAAGTGCATCAAACAAAATACACTAAATTGCATAAAACTCATGTGATATACCATTAAACACAAAAGAAGTTAAATACATATTCAAACATCCATACAGCCAATTTAGCCAAACTTGATGCTCGAATGAATAATAAAAAAATATATGCATCAATTTCATTCCATTTATTCTGATTCATTAAACATCCATACAGCCAATTTCACCACACTTGATGCTCGAATGAATAATAAAAGCATATATGCATTAGTTTAATTCCATTTATTCTGATTCATAAAGCTTTACAGAAATAGTTGAGAAAAGACAAATGAAGATGATAATAATGGTTCGGTAAATGAAGGAAATAATTTGAAAAATATGAACCCAAACTTTAATCAACTCAAAATCAAATAGATTTAAAATTATTTTCATTCCATTTATTCTAACAAATAGATAGTTGTTAGTCGAGGCCATTCAAGAAAGAAAAATGGACGCTTCACTGAAATTATACCTCATCTTTCTCTATAGTGGCATCAGCAACAGTTCGCACATCCTCATGAACATCAAAGTGAAAAAGCTGCAACAGAAATCAACCAAGTAATATCATTAACAAGCTAAGTTTCCAAAACAAGGAGCACCTTTTTTTTAAAAAAAAACATGGAGCACCTAGGGAAGTTTCCAAGTGAATGAGATTGTGAAGTGCCACGAACCTGGTGAACACGACAATGGCTTTACAACTATGATTCTAAGGTTCTAGACTTGCACACTCAAGGACTTTAGGCTACACTTCAAAATAAAGCATGGCACTGTGAAAAATGCATTAATATAACGAAATGGGTAATTACATGCATATTTTGCAGTTTTCTGAAGGAAGAAAATAAAGTTCAGATCACCAAAGCGGGGGACAAAGTATAAAAGATAGCAAGCAAAACCTATTAACCCAAACTAGAAATCAATCCGCTGCCTTCTGACATTATATATATATATATATATACACACTCTAACCTTACATAGTAACAGTTCAACTGATACAGCTAGCAGTAACAGTTCAACTGCCCATGTGGGGCCCAACACCTCTTTTATCACCTATAGGAGAAGAGGCTTTGGGAGTAAGCTCTTTGGGAAAGGAGGGGACTCTTTGAGAAAGATGTAAGAGGCATTTGTTAGATGTAAGGGGCATTTATTAGGGAGGATTTGAGCTGTTTAAGGGAGAAGATTTTGATAGGTTGGGGTTTTTTTATGTTATGTTTTGAATTTTTGCAGCAGCTTTTGTGAGGATTTGGATTCCTAGTAGCTTCTAGGAATTGTGGGGAGATGATTCACCTCTCGAACAGTGAATCAACTTGTATCTTGTCTTGCTTTGCTTGGAAATTAGTAAAAACAACTCTTTGTGTTATTACTTGATCTATTTGGAGTAAGTTGCTATTTTTTTTATATTGTTGTGTTATTTTGATCATCAAGTTTTATCAAATTGGTATCAGAGCAAGATTCGGGACCTATGGTGTCAAAGAAAGGGGATGCTTTGGAAGAAAAACTAGAAGGATAAGTTGGTCAATTCAAATCTGAAGTTGAGAAAAGGATTTCATCCATGGAATGAAGGTTTTCTAACCTAGAGGACATGATGAAGAAAATATTGGAGCTTCGCACCCAACTGGCAACATCAGAGGCGAGGGGACTGGCGGGTGGCTAAGGAAGTGGGGGGAACACCAATATCAACACAATAAGGGATGATCGAGAGGTAGAATTCGTGGGCGATAGGGAAAATATATCACCTCTTGACTCGATAACCAGAGGAAAATGGGTGAAGGATATATCATGAGGAGAAATGGGGAGGAAAAATTAAGGAGGGTTGATTTTGATGAAGAGGATATCTATGAAAGGAGGAGAGGTGGGACAGATCACAAAAATCGTTATATGGGAGGAGTAGGAGGTAGAAGAGGAAGTTGGAGCGGAGGGGATTTGAGAGTGAAAAAATTGAAGATGCCCGTTTTTGAATGGCATGATGTTCATGGGTAGATCTATAGGGTGGAGAGATACTTTGCAGTGAATGGGCTGACGAAGGAAGAGAGGCTCACGATGGCAGCTTTATGCTTGGAGGAGAAGGCCTTGTCTTGGTATCTTTGGAGAGACATAAGAGAACCAATTCGATCGTGGAGGGAGTTCAGGGATAGCTTATTAGAATGTTTCCAATCCAGTCGGCAAAGAGACTTTTAGGAGTAGTTCTTATGCAGAGTCAGAGACCCATAGCTTATTTCAGCCAGGTTTTGACCGCCAGGGTCAAGCTGAAATCAATGTATGAAAGAGAGTTGATGGCAATAGTGTTGGCAATACAGAAGTGGCGACCTTATCTATTGGGAAGGCATTTCATAGTCAGGACCGACCAAAGAAGTTTGAAGTTCCTGTTAAAGCAAAGGATGGTGGCAGAGGTGCATCAACGGTGGTTTTCCAAGTTGTTGGGGTATGACTTCGAGATTCAGTATAAGTTCGGGTTAGAAAATAAAGTAGGAGATGCTCTCTCCAGGCGTAGTGAAGACCCTCAAGTTATGGCTCTATCTAATCCCATGGTGATAGATTGGGAGGCTTTGAAGCATGAGTGCGAGCAGGATGAGGAGCTGAGTAAGATCAGAGGGGACTTGTTATAGGACAAGGATAGCCATCTTGGTTATTCTTTGATGGGTCAGAAGCTGCTATGTCAAGGACGGTTTGTGCTTTCGAGAAAATCGCCACACATCCCTCATTTATTGCAGGAGTTTCATGGTACAGCTATTTGGAGGGGGGGCATTCAGGAGTTCATAAGGCATATCATAGACTGGCAGCAGAGCTATACTGGATGGGCATGGAAAGGATGTAGAGGAGTTGGTGGCCAGTTGTGATGTGTGTCAGAGACACAAATATCTAACTATGGCTCCAGGTGGTCTTCTACAACCATTAGCATTACCAGAGAAGGTGTGGTAAGAGGTGACTATGGACTTCATTGAGGGACTACCTAGATCAGACGGGTTTACTGTGATTTTAGTGGTGGTGGAAAGATTGAGCAAATATGCTCATTTCGTTCCCTTATGCCACCCTTACACAGCAGTGTCAGTGGCAGCCGAATTCATTAGAGAGGTGGTTCATTTGCATGGCATACCCAAGTCCATTGTGTCCGATCGGGATAAGATCTTTTTGAGTCACTTCTGGAAGGAGTTGTTCAAGATGCAGGGGACTATCCTGAAGAGGAGTACGGCTTACCACCCCAAGACAGATGGTCAAACGAAGGTGGTGAATCGCAGTGTGGAGACTTATCTTCGTTGCTTTGTATCAGATAGACCAATGATGTGGGCCAAATGGTTAGCCTGGGCGGAATATTGGTATAACACTTCATATCATACAGCAACCAAGACAACGCCATTTAAAATTATATATGGGAGGGGTCCACCTCATCTGATACATTATGGGCAAGGCAACACACCAGTGTCATCAGTGGAGCAATACTTGGGAGAAAGAGATCGGGATTTAGCATAATTGAAGGAACATCTATAGAGAGTACAATAAATTATGAAGAAGCAGACGGATGGACATAGGAGAGGTGCAGTTTAAGGTTGGGGGCATGGTTTATTTGAAGATCTGGTCTTACAGACAGAGGACTTTGGCTCGACGAAGGAATGAGAAGCTTCCCCCCGCTACTTTGGACCCAATGATGTAGTGGAGCGCATTGGCTCAGTAGCATATCGCCTACGTAGCCACCGACCTCAGTCATTTATCCCGTATTTCATATATCGCAACTGAGACGAGCCATTGGAAACCACACACCCTCACCCGCACTACCGGCCAGGATATGGAGGTGAAATTAGAACCATTAGAGGTGAAAGGGGTGCGCCAAGGAGATAAGGGGATCAAGGAGGTGTTGATCAAGTTGAAGGATTTACCAAAATATGAGGCAACATAGGAGCCCTATATACTATTCATAAGCGATTTCCCTTTTTTCACCTTGAGGACAAGGTGACTTTTTGAGAGGTGAGTATTGATATAGCTGGCAGCAACAATTCAGCTTCCACCTCTTCTATCACCTATAGGAGAAGAGGCTTTGGGAGGAAACTCTTTGGGAAAGAAAGTGACTCTTTGGGAAAGATGTAAGGGGCATTTATTAAGGGGGATTTGAGCTCTTTAGGGGAGGAGATTATGGTGAGTTGGGATTTTTAATGTTATGTTTTAAATTTCTGCGGCAGTTTTTGTGAGGTTTTGGGTTCCTAATAGCTGCTAGGAATTGTGGGAGAGACGATTCACCTCTCGAACAATGAATCAATTTGTATCTTATCTTGTTTTACTTTGAAATTAGTAAAAACAGCTCTCTTTGTGTTATTTCTTGATCTATTTGGAGTAAGTTAATGTTTTTTTATATTGTTGTGTGTTGTTTTGATCATCAAGTCTTATCACAAACCTAATAGTTTTGAAACCTCAGAACTCTGATTTTCAATCTGATGCCTGTAATATAGCATGTAAATAACGAAACATTAAAGTTGATGATCATTGATTAAGTCATGTTATTGACCATGCAAATTTAGAATCAGAGTTCAATCCTCTACTCAAGAATTGAAGTAAAAGCAATTCATGCAGAAGCAAAAAAAGATAATTAACCTTGTCTTACTAACATTGTTACCAAAAAAGCATCAAAATAATAGGTTTAAGAAGTTGCGTTGCCGGTTTATAAACTAATATCATGTAATCTACTGATCATGCACACATATCAAAGGAGTGCCACATTGAAATCATATAATTTTGCAGTCCTACACTAATCCACAAAATCCAATTTGGCTGGAAAAAAACTAAGCAGAAAATCCTATCTAAACCTAAATTTCTAATTGACCTAAATATGAAGATCAACCAACCAAATATAATATGGTCAATGAGTCAAATAAAAATATCAAAATGTAACTTTTGAGGAATCATCTCTTGACATTATTTTAATGATGAATGTTTAATCCGATGTTGATTTTATTTTTATGTGTGCTTTAGTGATATATAAGTTCATAGATAGAAATTCATGACGAGAGCTAAGTAGTCCTGATATTCGATGGAATTTTTAACAAGAAGACTAAAAGAAACCCAAAATATAAAACTTCCTGCCTAGTTGATTCTAAAGGTGACTAATTCATCGCAACCAATTTTAAGCCATTTGAGTTGGATTTCACACCCATATAGGTATATCATAATTATGTGGCTTGTCAAAAAAAAATAAAAATAATAATTATGTGGTTTATCTGCTTACAATTATCTTAACATTTACCTTTCTAAGAATTTGAATTAGATTATTAGTAGTATTTTGCAAAACACTTGGCATTTCAACATTTCATCACTTGCTTCATATCATTTGCATAATTTGGGTGATTTACATAAATTGCATGAGACAATTTAAAAAAAAAAATAACAAATATGAGTTAACTATGACAATTACAAACTTTATGCTAATATAAGTAGGATGCAGCAAGTGGAGTTTAACCTAGTGATAAAAGACATTGTGTTTCTAAATCCATAGCTCTCTTTAGAAACCTTTAAAATTTTGAAAGCAAGAAAGGCAATGTTTTGGCAACTAATGGCCACAATTTAGAAATTCCTAGAAATTCTAACATAAATCTTATTTTCAACTTGTTTTGATCTTATTTCATGAAAAAGATAAATATCAAAATGTTCCATCAACACTTAACAACTTAAATGATCCCACAAAATGACTAATTTAGTCTTTATTTAAATAATTATGGGATCAAATTGATACTTGTATATAATCGGGGATAATTTTGGTACTTCAAAAAAAGTTAGGGGACACCAATTTGATCTTTTTTTTTCTTTCATGAACCTATTGTCAATAGCTTATTTCTCTTTAAATATTTTTACAATGCAACACACATCCAAATGACTATATGATTGTTTTATACAACCTATTCTCAAAGCAATTCCACTCTATTAAAAGTGGATTTTAGCGACAACAAGTGCAATGGAAAGACAAATCTGTTTGTGGTAACTCATGAAATTACATTTTAGGAAGCATAATTTATGTTTAGATTTTTTTTAAGAATATCAAATATTCAATTCGTCAGAGTTAAACTTTTAGGAACTGAGCAAATTGATATAGTAGAACCCCATGAACGATGGAATTGTGATTTATTCATTCACTACTATGGTTGGCATTCTCCTTTAAATGAATAAATTTGGACTTTTCCACTCTCCTTTAGTTGAGGAATCTAGATTTATTTCTTGTGGGGTAGGTTGTTAGATTGGTTCTTTCTCCCACTTTATGTTTATACTACATTTTTTTTTTCCTGCAGGAAGATTACGATTGTGGTTTATTATGATCCTTATCTTGCGGTGTGCATGAAAGGTTTAGCAATCCTATGATGTGCATGTAAGCTACAACTCTGAGGGTTTGCATTTGTGGTTCTATGCTAGATTTGAGATGACTAGTATATTATCAGTAGATTGTGGTTGATTGATTGGGATGAAAGTTTAAAATCAAAAATAAGTGCATGATTGCTAATTATCGTTTGGAATAAATTAAGCTTGAATTGAGCTGAACCTGTGCTAACCATACCAAGTAGCAAAGGGATAGAGTCTATATATACGTATTCTAAAGCATATAAAAAAAATCTTGGCTTGAATAAAATCTCTTTTCAATTTTAATCTTGTGAGTGCAAGCTATATGTAATTCATTTGAGTGTGATGCAAGTGTGATTCCTAAATATATGGGAAGACATCTTGTACCAGCATAAAGCCTATTTTTTCTTTATTTTGGTACTTGTGTTCCTCATTCATATTTCAACTACATATTTTGATTTGTTTTATTAGCACTCTTGATTTTGTAAATTTAGCATATCAGAAATTCAATTTATAAAAATTATATTATGATTGCTCAAATTATTTTGATCTATGTGGTTCTAAATTTTTGTTGAATTTCTCAAATTATTTGATCATTTTGTTATCATTTAGGTTCTAATTCTAACATTGCTAGCTCAAGTGGTTGAAATATTTGGTAGCTTGTGATTTATAATCCTCAATTTTCTTCGCATAATATGTATCATATTTGTTGCATTAGAAAATCCTAACTTTAAGTCATCCTGCATCGTAAGAAGTTTAGACTATCTCTTCCATTTCTATGTATTTTTTTCTTCATACATTCTTAGATGTTTGAGGTCTTATGTTTGCATGTTCAGATGCACAAATGCATAATGATTGTGTTTTTCAGTTTGCATGTGCATGCTAGCTAAGATGGATGGTTGGATTGTTTCACCTAACATATATATACATATGACAAATGAATGAGTGGCCAGATAGAGAAAGGAGAATTTTTTTTGCGTAGTAACCCACACTTTTGCTTGTATACTTCTTTGGGTCATGTATTCAATAGAAAGCATATGGCCTACTTTGCTTCACAATAAAGGTCAAATTGAATAAGCATAACTGTGGAAATAAGAAAATGTTAAATCATTTGGAAGACAGCAAGACGTAGAGCAGAGCAAATTAGAAGTCAAATGACTATTAAAACTGTATTTGATGACTACACAAAGAAAGATTATTTAATTGAAAAAAGGTGTAGGACCGATCACATAGCTTAACAGAAGTGATAAGAGAAAGATCAAAACAAATCAAAGGTATGAAGACGAGGTATGAACTATGAAAACGGCAAGATTACTGCAGCAGTAATTATCAATCAAAACAGTCAACGGCAACAGTATTCAGTAAAAGAAAAGAAATGCTTATACACAAAAATAAGAAGTCTCAGTTAATAAAAATAGCAAAAGAAATTAATCAGGGATTATAAGACAGTCCTACAACAAAGAAATTACCGGTCCACTTTTCCCTCTAGCTTTGTTGATGATTAACTCGTAGAAACTGTATTGCTAAAACATCAAAAGAAGAGAGTTACATTTATTTTCCTCTCATTCAAACAAGATGGTCATCAAATACACTCTGGAAAAAGAATAACACATACATGAGGAATGATTAGATCTTCTTTCACATATACCAAGTTCTCCACTGATGTTGTTCTTATCTCCCTAAACTCGGGGGCAAGCTGCTGCTGAACAGCTCTAAGAAATTCTCCGATGGTATCACCTTTCCTAACCTAAATAATGAGATGATTATTAAAATAAATTAACATTGAAAAGCTATAAAAAAAAGTTATATATATGTGTGTGTGTGTGTATATATATATATGACAAGGATCAAAATTGGCGGCTAATGGAGAGGTGGATGCATTATATTGCCTGTATAACTCTCCTGTGCCCTGCACCATCCCAATAGCTGTAAGTGATTTCAAGGGGCTCATCTGGAAAACACAACATTGTAATTTAAGTAGTATTGAAGGCTAATCAGTTACTCGAATTATGTTTAGAACAGTCCCATATTTCTTGAAAACTTACTTCGAATTATCTCCTGTTCACGTAGCCATTGCTTGCACAATCGCTCCCTTTCTGCTTGTTCCTCAGCCTCTCTCTCACTGAAAGATCATCCTTGGTACTACCAAGTCAGGGATCAGCCCAGTCAAGAAGTAACATGCTAATTTACATAATTATGTTTGAGGAAAATATACAAAGGAATGTGAAAATACCTATCTGGTAAAAAGCTTGTCTCGACAGTCGGGTCTTTTCCAAGCTTTCCATTACCAAACTTCTTCTGATCTGAATGTTCTTCCACCAAAAGATAGTAAGCACATGTAAGCATTACGTTATGACTCTTGAAAGATAAATTCCTAAAGCTAAATAAACCACCAATAACTTATAACAAAAAAAAATTTTAAATTAGAACCAAACCAAATAAGAAATGTTCTTGTGCAAGCATATCTTAGTAAATGTTGTCACTATATAAGATGATAGCAGATTAGCAGCTTGAGGTATATTTATTTTCAAATTCTAGAGTTCTGAATTTAAGCGTTTCCGTCACTTGAACAATTATGAAGCACAACATTTTGTAAACTAACAAACCTTACAGCCCATTCATTTAGGCTAGAGGACATCTCACTAGTTCACTATGTTTCCTGAGAGAAAACAGCAATGTAGAAACGGATATCCAAATAATCACTTAACCGTCACTTGAAAACATTAAAATAGAAATAATGTCTGGGGAAAAACATCAAAAGAAAAAATCTAGAGCCCATATAAGCTCCGTTGGGGACAGCTTTCTTACTGTTTTTTAAAGTAGCTTTTTAATACAAAATTTTTTAAATTAAAATTTTATATTAAAAATTTACTTTAGAAAGCAATAAAAAAATTGTCCCAAATTAAGTAGTAGTCTAGCAAGATATGGAAGGTAAGCATGCATGTTAACTAGCTTCGTATGAAAAAATCCTTTAGTCCACTGAATAAAATTTTCAAATGATAAGCCGATAGAACCCTAGGCCTTATAAGAGATCATAAAACAATTTGAAGAGATTGGTGTCTCCAACACATTAAATTAGTATAAACAATCATTTCCATCAGAAAAAATAAAAATTTACTCCTTATTTTGACTAGTAAGGAAATATATTGAACCAGCATTATGACATGAAACCTTCCTAAGAACAGCAAATCATCAAGTTCATTTTCAAACCAGAATCAAGAAACTGAATAAAATTACGATTTACTTTATGCAGGGAACAAAATTTTAATCAAGATTACAAGGATGGGATAATCTACAAGCTTTGTAGGTCCAGGATCCTATAACTTAACAGTAGCAAATGTGCCTAAGTTTTAACCTATTAGCTGTCCAAAATAGTTACAGCAAATTACAAACTGCAATAAACTTGTGTCATAGAACCAATCACTCATGTTTTCAAATTGCATTCTTCTGAACTCTCAAAAGTTGCTTCTTCCTAAAATTAGTGTACTAGATTCAGATCTCGCTATTGCAAATAATTACTGCCAGTACAAAATCAAGGAGAAGAATCTGAATCTAATTACGCTTCATTTGACCAATATGTAGCAAGTTATAACCTATTTATTAGAATCCATAAAAAAAAGTAACAAGTCTCCATTTCTTTCTCTAAACATTTTCTCTTCAAGTTTTGAAATGAAAAAGGATTATGAAGGAAAACAAATTTGACACAAGCAAGATCTAAGAAACATAACTCCCACAAATAATTGAAAATATTATCTCATCATCAGAAATCTCCATGTTAACTCTCCAAAAAATTCGCCCTCCGATACTTCCAAAGTAACTGCTACAGAGTACATTAGTCGTCTCCTATGACTTGTGACTTCTTTGAAAAACTCCATTCCTCAAACTGATCAAACAGATATAAAAGGCAGGTTCTTTTGCAATTTGTTTGATCACTCAGTTGATTTCAAGAGGGTAATCAACTGAGTGATCAAACAAATTGCAAAAAACCACATTCAAACTTGATAGTTGTATAGAAAATCATTGTTTGATTATCATATTGGCAGTTCACAGAAATGCATCTTCTTTTTGTCGTAACAAATCAAGAACTGTAGCTAGAAATAAACATAAAATTCGGATTCATTTACAAGTTTATGTTCTTTCAGGATGAAGTTTCATATAGCTCCTTATTTTATTTCATGAATTAGAGATGAAGAAAAGAAATTACAAACTCTTTTTGTCCAAGTAAAGCACATCATGCATCTTCAACAGCCCCACCCACCACTTTCTTCTGCTACAAATTACCAAACGATCATAAGCGCCAAAAAAAAACATCATATTTGTAGATCAATTAGGTAGTCATATTTATGTTTGTTGGGATGCATTTCTCACTTTGAGGAGAGCAGTTGATTTTATTTTTCCATCAATAAATAGATATGAAGTCCAAGAAAATAGATCCCACTCCAGATCTCAAACCTAGAGCCCTAGACTCTAATTACTATAATCATTTTTCCCTATGCCACCCAGATACATTTATCATTCAACCTAGCAGGAAGATTGCGTGATAATGTTAATACTACATTTTCTCACTGATGTTTTGCAAGTTAAATCCTCAAGATACTTTGCTCAGTTGTAAACTCCAAAACTAATATGGCCTTCTAAATTAGAGCCAATACATATATATATAATACAACGATGATCAAGTGAAAGAGAACATCATTAGCTTTTGGGAGCAGCAGAATTTTGGAATCCTCATTGTGACGGCATTATAGTTGAATGCGATTTGTGTCAACAACACTTTATGCATCCCTTTGCACAAATTCTAAGAATGGTACATGTGATCTACCACTAATCATTCTTGTTCCATTGATATTAATTATCTATTGATATGATATTGGTGTGCTTACTACACTTACATTGAAGATGACCCTCGTTTCTTTGATATTTTAACTATGTATTGCTATGATATTAGTGTGCCATCTATTCTTAGATAGAATATGCGCTCAAAGTTATTTCTACAATCTTCTCAGTAATCGACACAACTTTCATTGCCTTTAATAAAATAATCTATTATTCTTACATTCCTATATTTTCTATACACTCTTGTGAGTCTTGTCTTAACATTCTCATTCACGATATATTTAGTAGTAAATATTTAAGTCTCAAGACTAGAATTCATAGAACCAAGCTCGTTTATGTTCATGAACAATATCAATCAAAGCTCGTGAACAACCTTGATAAGAAACTCGTTAAAAAGCTTGATTAAATAGTTATTTTGTATGTTTTCACAAAATTTTTTGTTTTATTATAATAAGTTATTCTTATTATATAAAAAAATAATTATATTTTTTATGCTATACTATTTCATTATAATGAATTTGTTCATAAACAAGAGGTATTTATTCATGCTTGTAATATTTTTTGTTAAAAGTGTTCATGAACAAGCTTGTTTATAAGAAGAATTATTTTATAAGCTTGTTTGTTCGTGAACAAGCTCGTTTGGTAAATCGAAATTACTCCCTATATATATTCATGAATGGCTCTAGGTGATTGTTCGTTAGTAGGCTCAATAAGGCTCGTTTGTTTAAATCTTGATAAGCATAACGAACCGAATATGAATCAAACACGAACATCTATTCTTTTAAACGAACCAATCTTGAACACAAATCGGCTTGGCTCGGTTCACTTGCCGCCCTATAAACAATGTCATCACCTCCAGAAAATATGTAGAAATTAATATAAATAACTTGGAAGATACAAATCAATATGTAATTATCAACAATAAAGAAATTGAGAAATCTATATCTCAATATGTTTTTCTATGTTCATTAAAACAGCATGCTGTGACTGCTATAATGACGAAATATAAAAATCAATGGAGATGAATAGTAAGGAAACAATTTAACTAGTAACAAAAAATCCTATCTAATAGCAAACCAAATAAATCACAAAAGAATTAATAGAACAGAAATCCTATTTTAAGAGAAACCTGTATGACTGAAACATATGGTTGGAGAACTTTGCAATTTAGAAATGAAGTTCGCAATTTATTTCTACCAAGCACTTTTGGGGGATAAAGCAAGTGCTTCTTATGGGCTTCGCATTACTTGGTTTCAAAAGTGCAAACTCATTTTGGATTAACAAAACTAAAAACAAGATGGTCAGTTTAATTGTAACTTAATAAAAAATTTTAGTAAATCACCCACTCTCATGATACTCCTGAAGCACTTATTTCAACCAATCTACTTTAAGTGTAGAGCTATCCCCTCATCATATACACATTCCATTATATGATAGATTCAAGATATGTGAACCTTTCGGGACATAGCGTTACTTGACCCTTCAACATTATTAACTTGTAATTATTACTTTCACAGCTACTAATATGCAAATTATGTACTCAGTCCTCATTCTACTTATCCCCAAATTATATTCTTAACTCCCTCACCATTGCCCTAATTTTTACCTAATTATAAATTTTATCATTTGTAAGAATTAGACCATCTACAAAAGCATGTAATACAAGATTAGCCTCATATTGGGCAATGAAGTAATAAGGATCAAATATAACAATGATGACAATATTCTTTTAGTCATGCAGGAACTTAACTAATCAAAACATAAGCAATCTTATATTAAATAAATTTCATTTACTTGTGCCCTATTGCTTGAATCTAAAGCAGCTGCATTCAAGCATCTAGTCTTGGCTATTGCTTTCCCAAAGCACAGGCTACGTTATAAATCTTAAGTAGAGATTAATGGATGCAACATGACATTTTCTCTCGTTGAGCAAAAGAAACTTTTCTCAAGATTCGAATCAATAACCTCCACAAACTAATGAGGAAACATAACTGTAGTGCAAAGTAAGTCCCATCCCACCCCACCCCACCCCACCCGCATCAACACTTGACCACTTAATTTTCCAAAATTCAAAGAATATAAATCTGGATATCAAAAGCAACATCACTTTTCTACTGAAGTTATAATTTTGGTTTCTTCATATTGTAAGACAAAGATTTGTTTTTCCATAAACATTAATCACTTTCTAATAGCACGATTTATATGACAACAGTGTTTTGGAAAGTCACATGGCAATCATCTCCTTATTACAACGAAGACTACTACCTAACTAGAACTTGAACATCAAAGTGCATCACTGCTTCACTCTTTAAAGTCACATGACAATCATCTCCTTATTACAATGATAACTACTAGCTAACCAAAACCAGAACATCATTCATCACGGCTTCCCTCTTTTACACTCTCATCACTAACTCTTGTGTTGAAATACAAAACTAAGAAGAGACAAATTAATCAAGACAATTCACCAAAAAAATTTAGGTGTGCACATAGTTCAGCATGCAACCCATCACAAGCAAAAGATCTGGTTGGGGTGCTCTTACTATTTTCTAAATCCTCCTCATCGCTTCCGTTATCAATATCATCATTGAATGACAGACGCGCATCACCTTTTACTCTCCTCTTCTTCCTTTTTTGCATTTGAAGTTCTTCTTCCCTACAATAGAAATGGAAGCAGAAGTCAACACCAAGTAAGACTTGTACATCCTAAAAATTGGTCAGGCTAAAAGAAATGACGCACTCTTGTTGCAGTTTCTGAAGTTTCTCTTTCTCCTCTTCCTCAATCTTGTTCCGGATGTTAACACGCTTCAATAGATAATATTTTCATAAGCCAATAGCAGATAGATGAATAGTCTTAATTCAAAATTAATAATAAAAAATAAGAAATATAACTAGATAAAGTTCTTCATACCTTTTCAACATACTGTTCCCTGGTGACCAGACCAACTGTTTCCTTCTTAAAAGCAGTCTCAAGAATCTGGAATGCAATCAAAACAATTTCCAATCAAACACTAAATCAAATGGCTATAATGTTATATCATTTATGAAATTTATACATATCAACAAGTATATGTGATGTAGGCAAAAGGGGGGGTCAAAATATTTTGGACTTCAAGATCTTCTGGTTGATTTTCATTCACCACTGGATCACTGTTTTTATCTTTTTTCCATTTTTCTAAGCACTTAAAAAAAACACAAAAAAAAATCTAGAAAGACACAAACCTAGGCTTTGATACAAAATTGATGCAACCAAAAGTTCCCCAAAACAAGTGGGAGACCCTTGGTCACAAAAAAGAAACAAAATAAAAACTAAACTAAGCCTCCACAACATATACTAAACACTTCTTTTATCTCAATATAACATACAAGTTTAAATAGAAAGACACAACATCACATTTGTAAAGCAAAACATTACTTTAATAGCTTGAAATGAAATGACTCTTACAAACTTATATAATAAGAACACCTAAACTTGCATTCCATCGCTTGAGCAGAAAGATACAATTGGCGTCGAACTTGCGGAGAGAAAAAAGGAGATAAGAAGCCGAGACAAAAGGGAGGACAAGCTCGCAAGCTTTCCTAAGAGGAAGACGAAGAGACGAGGCATAGCTCGCAAGCTATCCTAAAAATCCCTCAGGTTTTGATCCAAAAATTTTCATCAAAAGTCTCTTTCTTTTATTAACAAAACACCACATATATATAGGAGAAAAGGGGCAGCCAAACAGCCCATAATCACTTCCAATTTAACTAATCAAAAAGGGGAAATGGAAGGTCAAAAATCAGTCCATAACAGCTCCCAAACAGCCACAAAAAATAGGAAAAAAAGCAACCAGGGGAACCGAAACAGCAGCCAGGGGAACAGGAAAAGGCAACCAAGGTAACCGGGACAGCAGTCCAAGGAACTGGGGCAGCAGCCAGGGAAGGGAACCAGAACAGGCAGCCCAAGGAACCAGAATAGGAAGCCAAGGGGAACCGGAATAGACAACCGAATGGGGGAAGGAACTAGCCATGGGAAGAAGAACCAAGTGGGGGAACCAAATGGCCATTAGAGAGGAGGGAATGAACCAAATTAAATCCTCACAATGAGCTAAAAAGGAAGTAAATTACCCATAGTAATGAGCTAAAAAACAGTAGCTCAAGCATTAATGAGCTGATTTTTGTAGAGGTCAAAGAAGCTCACCAAAATTACAACCCAAAATATTTTGACCCCCCTTTTGCCTACATTAATATGTCCATGCAAACCAAGCTTTCTAATCATGGGATATGTGGTAGAAGTTGGGCCATGGAGCATGCAAAGATGAAGACAAGAAAAAGCTTAGAACAAAAAAAAAACTAAAGCATGAAAATTTTATTAAATTTAAAAAACATTTGGGATTACAAGAGATGTTTCATATTTAAAATTAAACAACAACATCAAGCCTTTATCCCAATATGTGGGATTGGCTACATGAATCCTTTTTCTCCATTCTGCCCTGTTAAAAGTTAAATTCACATTTAAATCTAATAAAGAAAGGTCATTTCTAATATTTTCTAACCAAATTCTTGTAGGTCTACCTCTACCTTTCTTAACACAAGACAAATCTAATACATCTTCTTTCCTAACCGGGTCATCAGAAGGCTGTCATTTTATTGAAAGTTCGTGAGGGTTGTGAAACCGTAAAGAACTAATCTCGAGGCTAACCAATAGGGGGGTGAATTGAATATTTAAAAAATATTCTTTCAACAAAAAGAAAAATCCCCTTTTTAAAGCTTTTTTAACGTCTGAAAATAGATAATTAATACAACATAATATCAATCACAGATTTTCAATCAAGCAGTTAAGTCCAAAAATAAATGCGAAAAATAAAGTGCGGAAAAAATAAAATCAGAAAGAACACACTAGATTTATAGTGGTTCGATCCAACCTGACCTACGTCCACTCCTTGGAGGCATCTTGATGCGGAACATCTTAAGATAAGGGAATACTTAACCTTATATTATGCTACAGCACTAGTACCATTTCATTTCTACTTCAATAATTTATTTTCCACTACTCTAAATTTCATTTTCTATTATGCTGTCGCACGACCCTTGCTTTAGTTAGTTATTTCCACTTCTAGCTTTTATGCAGTAATGCTTATATAGCTGTATTGGAGAACTATAGAAGACAGAAGATATACAAACTAATATTACATAACCATTTTCGGTTGTCTTGTTCACTGTTCTATTCGTTTTGCTAACTCTTGATTTCCTCCATCGATACCCTACATTAGTTTTGGTATTAGAGCTCGGTGCTTGGGGGTAATGGCAGAAAGTAGCAGGCGAGGGACTGGCGACAAAGTTCGCAGTCTTGATACCCTTTGGGAACTCCATAGCAACCTTAATCAGAGGTTAGTTGATCTATCCATTGATCTTTTTTTGGTTGTCTATGGATATGTGTAGGGAGTTTCAAGCCATCCGGACTGAGATGGAGGGGAATCGCCACAATTGGGCACCTGTGCAAGCCACATTGGCTTAGGGAAGACGTGGTCGGGAACGCGTCCATCGGCGTAGGCACGCGCCACTAGTTTCACAGATGACGAAATCAGAGGAAGAGGATTCTGAGCAGGTTAATGCAGATGTACCTTCTGAATCGGAGGAAGAACAATTGCCTATTCAGTGTGCTCGACGGTGCCGTGGAATGTATCATGGCCGCTCACAAGGTGAATTTCGAGTGAAGCTCGATATTCTATTGTTTGATGGTCGGTTACACATTGAGGACTATCTAGATTGGGAAAGGTCGGTAGAAACCTTTTTCGAGTATATGGACATTACGCCGGACAAGCAGGTGAATTATGTGGCATGTCGCTTAAAAGGGGGAGCAAGTGCTTGGTGGATGCAGCTCCTTCAGACGCGAAGGCGGGAAGGTCGTGATTCAGTTCGCAACTGGCAACGAATGAAGCAGCTCCTTCATTCTAAATACCTACCCACAGACTATGAGCAAATTCTCTACCATAAGTATCAGCATTGCAATCAAGGCAATAGATCTGTTAGCGAATATATAGAAGAATTTCACCGCATTAGTGCTCGCAATAATCTCAATGAATGCGCCAATCATTTGGTTGCCCGGTACATAGGGGGACTTAAGGAAACCATACAAGATAAGCTAGAGATGAATTCCGTTTGGTCGCTTTCACAGGCGGTCAATTTTGCTTTGAAGGTTGAAATCCAACTGTCCAGAGGGAGTAAACAGCATGTTGGACGGCGGCAGTTTTTTGATCATCAACAGGACATGGTGAAAACTAATATCACACAAAGCAAGACATTGGTTGGGCCTCACAATCCTACTATTGCCACTCCGTCCCTTGTACAGAATGCAACGCAAGGAGTGACTTGTGATCCGAAGCTACAACCAAAATGGAGGCCACATGTTCGAGAGAATCCGTATGCTAGACCAAGTACTATCAAATGCTTTTGATGTTTTCAGGTAGGACACAAATCCAATGAGTGCCCAAGCCGACCGCAACTACAGCTAACTACTGTTGAAAATGAAGAAGTGCAAGGGGAAGTTGAACAAGAGCCTGAACTGGAAGAAGAAATCGCACCTAACACAGCGAACCATTGGTGTGTGTCATGGAGAAAATTTTATTGGCACCGAGGCAACAGCAGTAGAATTCCCAACGGAATTCAGTTTTTAAAACCCGATGCACTATCAATGGTAAGGTGTGTGACTTAATAATTGATAGCGGTTGTACCGAAAATGTTATTGCACGATCGGTTGTCCAAGCACTTCAGCTCAAGACCACTAAAAGTTTCCACCCTTATAAAATCAGTTGGATAAAGAAGAGAATGGATATCATGGTATCAAAATGTGTCGGGTCACTTTTTCAATAGGGAAGCATTATGTTTGTGATGTGCTGTGTGATGTTCTAGATATGGACGTATGCCATATTATCCTGGGTCGGCCGTGGCAGTTTGATGTTGGGGTTCTTTATGACGGCAGGTTCAATTCTTACTCTTTTGATTGGAAGGGTAGGCGGCTCAAACTTATTCCATATCCTACTGATTGTAAGGACCACAAAAGAACAAGATGGTTGTTATGCACATGGTTACGGGCTCAGCTCTCTTACATGCCAGCAAAGAGAATTCAATAATCTTTGCTCTAGTTATTAAGGAGAATTGCCCTCAAAGTATTATTGGTAGCATACATTCTAGGGTGCAACAACTGTTGAAACAGTTTCCTGGAATTGGACCTAAGTAGTTACCTGCTTCACTTCCACCACTTCGTGCCTTGCAGCACCAGGTCGATTTCATTCCGGGGTCCAACCTACCTAACTTGCCGCACTACAGATTGAGCCCAAAGGACCACTTGACTTTGCAACAACTCGTGGATGACTTATTGGAGAAACAATTGATTCAACCTAGTCTGAGCCCGTGTGTCGTTCCCTCACTTTTAGTACCGAAAAAGGATGGAACATGGCGGATGTGTATGGATAGCAGAGCTATCAATAAGATTACAGTTAAATTTCGATTTCCCATTCCTCGATTTGAATAACTACTAGAAAAGCTTGCGGGATCAATTGTTTTCTCTAAGCTGGACTTACACAGTGGTTACCACCAAATTCGTATCCGGCCCGGAGACGAATAGAAGATGGCTTTCAAGACCCGTTAAGGCCTGTATGAATGGAAAGTCATGCCCTTCGGGCTTTGCAATGCTCCAGCCACATTCATGAGGCTCATGAATGAAATTTTAAAACCTTACTTGAATAAGTTTTGCGTTGTCTATTTCGATGATATTCTAATTTTTAGCAAGACTTTAACCGAGCATTTGCAACATCTGCATCACATCTTTGAAGTGCTGAAAGAGAACAAGCTGTATTTGAACTTAACCAAGTGTGAATTTGCCACGGACACTGCCTATTTCCTAGGTTTTATTATTATAGCTAAAGGGGTGCGGGTGGATCCTCAGAAGGTCAGAGCTATAACCGATTGGCCTACTCCAACTTCATTTTTTGATGTGCGCAGCTTCCATGGTCTAGCAAACTTTTATCGACATTTCATACGAGGATTCAGTACATTAGCTGCACCCTTGACTGATTGCTTAAAATCCAAACAATTCATGTGGACGGAATCCCAACAAGCCAGTTTTGAAACAGTAAAAACTGCTCTTGCAACAGCTCCTGTACTTGCTTTGCCTGACTTTGAAAAACCGTTCATTGTTGAAACGGATGCTTCCTCAACTGGAGTGGGTGCTGGCCTCATGCAACATGACAAACCTGTTGAATATTTCTGTAAAAAGCTATGTCCGTGTCGACAAAAGTGGAGTGTGTATGAGCAAGAACTTTATGTCGTAGTCCGTGCTCTCAAACAGTGGGAGCATTACCTATTACACCAAGATTTCGTACTCCACAGTGATCACAAAGCTTTACAATATATTAACAATCAAAAGACACTCAACCGTATGCATGCTCGCTGGATCTTGTTTTTACAAAGATTCACTTTTGTTCTTAAGCATAAATCGGGTTCACAAAACAGGGTAGCAGATGCCTTGAGCCGGCAATCTACTTTATTATTACAATTAAACACGGAAATTACAGGGCTACAATGCCTGAAGGAGCTATATTCATCTGACAAAGACTTCATGAAGATATGGGCTGATTGTCTGGAAAAGCCTTCAGTGGGACACTACTTAGTGCGACGTTATTACTTATTTAAACAACATGCCCTTTGTGTACTAGATTCCTCATGGAGGCAGCAATTGATATGTGAATTACATTGTGGGGGACTGGCTGCCCATGTTGCCCGCGACAAAACCATAGAACAACTGCAGCTCTGCTTGTTCTGGCCGCACTTACGAAGGGATGTCACCAAATTCATTGAGAGGTGCTCGGTTTGCCAATCGTATAAAGGCAGTGGACAAAACACTGGATTATATATGCCGTTACCGGTGCCAGACACAATATGGGAAGATCTCAACTTGGATTTTGTTCTTGGCTTGCCACGAACTAAGCGAGGTAATGACTCTATCATGGTCGTGGTAGACAGGTTTTGATGCATTCAATAATTTTTGTTTATTTATGTTTTATTGTATTTTGAACAATATTAGTTGTGTTGTATTTTTGTTTATGCTATCCTATGACGGTTAGGCTTCCAATGATCATGGTAGGAATGTGCTAGGCATGGCAAGCTTTGGATTTGCTTGCTTTTGGGTCCACTTCGTCCTTGGGCTGCTTGCTAATTTCAGTTTGGTGTGGTGGTTGCTCTCGGGTGGGCCTTGGTTGCTTGGTCTTGAGCTAAAAAAAAATGTTGGATTCTACTTGGTGCTAGCTCATAAATGTTTGAGCTGAAGTTTAGCTCAATGATTGGGGATTAAATGCACTTCCTAGCTCATTAATTCAAAAATATAAGCTATTATTTCAAGGATTCATTATGGTGTGGACTTATGCCTCTTCTCCTCCCTTTGTCTTCTCGGTTTCCCCTTGCTGATTGGTTTCCCGTACCTTGCCCCTTTGTCTCCTGTGCTGGCTCTTCGGGTCCCTTGCTGGTTGGTTTCCCGTGCCCTGGTGCTTTGCCTCCTGTGCTGGCTTTTCGGGTCCCTTACTGGCTGGTTTCCCGTGGCTATTTGGGGGGATTTCGGTGGCTTCCTCTCTGTTTTCTGTGCAGAATTCCTGCTGCTGTTTGGTCTTCTATTTGGTGACTTTTGGCCTTTCATTTTCCATAATTCTAATTGGATTTGGTTGGAAGTGTTATGGCTATTTGTCTACCTTCTTTTGCCTATAAAAATAAGTTGTTTTGAGTTGGAAAAGGTTGTTTAATATTGTGAGCAAAGTCTCTACAAAAACCTAAGGGTTTCTTCTCTTGGAAAAGTTTGAGAGCTTGTTCCATCCCCTTCCTCCTCTCTATTTCGTCTTGGCTTCTAATCTCTTCTTCTCTACGCAAGTTCCACTCCACATATATCCTTCTTCTTGAGCTTTGGAAGTGTATGTTGGCTGAAATTTAGAGACATTTGCCGGAGGAGTTTGGTAGGACGTTGGACTCTTTTGCAGTGGTGGACCCTCAGTTTGCAATCCTAAGCACAGTTTTATTATTTATTTCTACTCTCGTTGCATGTGAGGAGACCGCTAGACGGTTTTACTGAGGATAGCGTTTTATGTTTTTTTTTTTTATTTTGTTCTGTTTGATTTGGCTTTTGTTTCTTCGAAGTTTATTGGATGTTTGCAAGCTACATTTGAATTGAGTTTGGTTTAAGTCTTGTCCTGGTGTTCTCCAATTTGTCTCTTTACTCTAGTTTTGCTTGCATCAGGTTTTCCAAAATGGCGCATTTTATCGCGTGGAAAAAAACCTTGATGCTCTTAACATTGCTCGTTTATTTTTCAACGAAATTATTCGTTTATATGGCATCCCCCGTAGCTTGACCTTGAATCGCGATGTTAAATTTGTTAGTCATTTCTGACACGAATTATGGAAATGCCTTAAAACTGACATCAATTTAAGCTCAGCATATCACCTGCAAATGGATGGCCAAACTGAGGTGGTAAACCATACTCTAGGAAATATGTTGAGGTGTCTTGTTCAAGAGCATCCGAGACTTTGGGATTAAATACTAAGTCAAGCCGAATTTGCTTACAATAGTATGCCCAACAGGTCAACGGGTTCGTCACCATTCCGTGTTGTGTACACCAAAGTTCCTAATCACACTTTTGACGTGGATGTTCTGCCTAAGTGCAGTAGTCGCAGTGCTGCTCAAATAGTTGATCAATTTACAACTATGCTTCATGATGTCCGCCTCAAGCTCATTGCATCTAATGAGCAATACAAAGCTGCTGCTGATTATCATCGGTGGAAGAGGATTTTTAAACCGGGTGAATTGGTTATGGTTCATATCCACCGAGAACGACTGCCCCCTGGCGCATATTCCAAATTGGGTCGACGAAAAGTGGATCTCTACCTGTATTTTCCAGCTGATGATGCTCCTGTATCCACTTCTGCTGAGACAGCAGAACTCTCTTCGGCAGGGGACAACTGATGCGGAACATCTTAAGATAAGGGAATACTTTACCTTATATTATGCTACAGCACTAGTACCATTTCATTTCTACTTCAGTAGTTTATTTTCCACTACTCTAAATTTCCTTTTATGTCCTTTTCCGTTATGCTGTCGTACGACCCTTGCTTTAGTTAGTTATTTCCACTTCTAGCTTTTATGTAGTAACGCTTATATAGCTGTATTGGAGAACTATAGAAGACAGAGATATACAAATTAATATTACAGAACCATTTTCGGTTGTCTTGTTCATTGTTCTATTCATTTTGCTAACTCTTGATTTCATCCACCGATACCCTACATCACATCCTCTAGGTATTGCACTAAAACCTTTTAGTATCTCTCATTTTGCACACCACAAGGCGGAAAAGCCCTTACAAAATCTTTTCACTAACCCGATGCGGCATAGGACCGAAACTCCTTTCACAGGCAGAGAACCTTGACTCTTATTTCTCCCTCCAGAAGATGGCAAAGAAACACGAATCCCTTTCACCTTCCCCAATGCGGCAGAGTAGCAAAGTCCTTTGACACCAAAGATCTTCTACTTTCCAAAACTTCCCTCAAGATGAACCTTGAATCCGATGGAACTAAGGTGAAAGCT
This sequence comes from Dendrobium catenatum, assembly GCF_001605985.2. Taxonomy (NCBI): domain Eukaryota; kingdom Viridiplantae; phylum Streptophyta; class Magnoliopsida; order Asparagales; family Orchidaceae; genus Dendrobium; species Dendrobium catenatum. The sequence goes on from NW_021318650.1 coordinate 71,037, forward strand.
TACTAGAGCAACCGTGTGAAATCCCCTCCACACTCCCTTCAAATACCCTCCAAGGATCTTCTCTCTCTCAAACTCCACCATTTCCTCTCCCTTTCAAGTTCTCTCTTCAAGTTTTCTCCAGAAGAACGAAGACATAATGGCTGTCAAAAGACACTTACCAAGTGCCTTGAGAAAGCTTAAATAGAGGGATCCAAAAATTGTAGAAACTCAATTCTGGCAGCAAAGATAGTCCAGTACAATGTGCTTAAATAAAGGGCTTCAGGAAACACTAAAAACTAAATTTTGACGCCAAATATCGTCTTAGACGATCGCAGTATCATCCAATACGATGTACAGAATTTGACCTGATAGCCATGAACGATCTCCGGATAGTCCAGTACAATCAGTTCAAATTTGTACAGATCGTCCAATACGATATTGGGGATCGTCTTGAACGATTAGAAGAAAATTTATGGTATTTCGCCTGGGACGATCAAGTATCGTCCCATGTATCTCTCGGGTCGTCCAGTACGATCTTCTTGATCTTCCTGGACAATCGGATTGAACAAATTAATCATAATTAGTCCCCTAATCATAAGATCAATTTAGGCAAGATTGTCATAGATCGTCCAATACGATGTACATCGTCCTGGACGATTAGAACAAAATATGAAATTTAAAACCTTGCCCAAATTATAATTGGCGGCTATTTTTCATGATCATAACTGATCGTCCTAGATGATCTAATTCATCACGAGTGTGTGTGTGCATGATCACCAAGCAAGCATACATCCTTACAGAACTTGACTCAAAAAATCAAAAAATACATCAATAAATGGTACAAAAATTGTTACAGCATAATCTATTCTAACTAATCTTGTGCTTTAAATCTTCATTGGATGGTACATGGTATTCCTGAAAAGTTAGTATACACAAACAAAAATATATTGCAAATACAAGTAGATAAAATGATATGAGCACAATGTTTGTTATCATCAAAACATAAACTCATGAACTCGAGTTGCAACATTTATGTGACCAAACCATCTTAAGATGACTCTCTCTAATCATATCTTCCACTTGAGCTACTCTAACCTTTCACAAATATGCTTATTTCGTATCATATCTATAAAAGTAAAGCCACTCATCCACCTGAGCATCCTCATCTCTGCAACACTTAACTTAATTTTATGCTTCTCTTTTAATGGCCAACATTCTACACCATAAAGCATTGTAGGTCTAGCCACCATCTTATAGAATTTTCCCTTAAGTTTGAGGGGGGCTTTTCTATCACACAAAAAGCCTAATGCATTCCTCCACTTCAATCATTCAACTTGAATTCTAATAATAATATCCCCATCTATTTCACCATCACTCTGAACAATAAACCCAAGATATCTAAAAAGTGTACTCTTATTAATGACTTGATCACCCAAAGTTACAATCCCCCAAAACGAACTATTATTTCTAAAATTACACTTCCTATATTCAGTTTTAGATCTACTCAAACAAAATCCTTTAGGCTCTAAGGTTAACCTCCATAATCCAAGTTTACCTTCAACTCCCTCTCTAGTCTTATCAACAAGAAAAATATCATAAGCAAAAAGCATACACTAGGATACAACTTCTTGCAAATGTTCAGCAAGAACATCTATGACTAAAGAAAAAAGATATGGGCTTAAGGTTGATTCTTGATGTAATCCAACTTAATATAAAATACTTGGTCAAACCAACTTGTGTCTGAAAAACAAGTAATAGCTCATGCATACATATTTTTAATGACTAGAATATAAGCATTCTTAACCCCTTTTCTTTTCTAGAACTCTTCATAGCATTTCTCTTGGAAATTTATTATATGCTTTCTCTAAATCAATAAATATCATATGTAGATCCTCCTTATTCCCTCTATACTTCTCCATCAAACCTCTCAATAAATGTATAGCTTCCATAGTTGCCCTACTCGGCATAAATCCAAATTAATTTTGAGAAACATTAATATCACATCGCAACCTATGCTCCCTAACTCTCTCCCATAGTTTTAAAGTATGACACATTAACTTAATTCTTTTATAATTCGCACAATTTTGTGCTTCACCTTTATTCTTAAAAATAAGAATCAACACACTCATCCTATGTGGCATATTTTTAGTCTTCGAAATAACATTAAAAAGTTTAGTAAACTAATGTTTTACTTTATTTTTTATTTTTTGTCACTTTATTTTAAAGTTCAAAACTAATAAGTGATGTTGGGTACATAAACTTTCCCTTGGAATAATTTTATAATCTTTGCAACCTAAACGATCTATTTTTCTTATAAAAAAATAATCAATCTGAGTTTTACTATATTCAATCTTATAAGTAATGAGATGCTCATCTCTTTTGGTAAATAAGGTATTAGCAATTACAAAATCATAAGTTAAAGAAAAGTCTAATTTGGTCTTACCATCTTCATTAGTCACTCCAAACCTATAGCCACCATGAATACTTTTAAAACCATCTACCTCTCTACCAACATGTCCATTTAAATCTCCTCCAATAAATTTTTTTCTTTAAAAGGTATCTTTTATATTAATTCATCTAAGTAATTTCAAAATTTTAATTTTGAAATCATATCCAAACCTACTTGATGAGCATAAGCACTTATAATATTAATAATCTTAGCATCAACAACAATCTTTAAATCTATAACTCTATCTCTAATTCTATTAATTTTTACAATATTATCCTTTAAACTCTTATCTATAATCATGCCTACACCATTTCTAGTGCAACTCTTACTAGAATAATATAAATTTAAATCCTAAACTATCAATCTTCTTAACCTTATCTCTAACCCATTTAGTTTCCTTAATGTATAGAATATTTATTTTCCTATGAATCTAATATCTATTATTCCATTAATTTGTCTGTAAGGATACCTATATTCCAAGTTACTATCCTAATTTTAGTTTCATGGACTAGCTTATTTGCTCACATCCATCCATGATGTGGGAACCTTGTCTATTTTACACTGCACCTGAGCGCCGGTATAATGGCCAAAATTCTAAATTAAACAAAGCAATCAATTTCCTTCCAATAGCCAATTATGTAAATGCTTAAAAAGGAGTGCAAATAAACCATGAAAAGTATGCATGGAGAGTATCGGTGTAACTAAGATCTCTAGGGAAAATGCAATGCATAGAAGAACAAATAGGAGGTGAAAGTTAAGAATGACTATTATGGTGGCCTAAGATTTTTTCAAGTATAATTGTAAGATCTTACAATACATATCATATAAAACAACAGGTGTTCCATAAGATATATAAGAAAAATGCTTCATTAAAATAATCTTATACAAATTATTACAATTATTTAGCTTCATGGCTCATTAAGGGGCTGTTTGGTATCGAATTTATCGTCGGATTTACACTAAATCTAGCCAAACGGTTTTACAGCGCGCGTTAAATCCCAGATTTACGACTTAAATCTCGGATTTACTAGATCCCTCAGTTCGGTGGATTTAATGGGATTTAAAGAGTGACGGAAGACTTACCCGCGGCACCCGTATCGCCGAAGCTCAACAATCGCCGAAGAAGCGCGCGAAAGGGAGAACCTTCACAGCCAGCAAGCTCCCCTTGTTGCTTCCGATCAAAATGTCGTAACTTCCGACCCGAAAGGAAGGGAAAGTCATCGAAGGAGTGAAGTCGAACAGCCACGAAGGAGCCGAAGTAGCGACGCGCGCAAACTCTACACCTCCTACGAAGCAACGTAGCCGAACAGTTTTTCAGGATTTAACAGGATTTAATATTTGACATACCAAACAGTTTTCAGGATTTAACACATTTCGGATTTACTAAATCCGGATTTACAAGATTTATTAAATCCCACTAAAGTTAAAAATCTCACTTGTTGCCAAACAACCCCTAAGATGTGGGATGGTAAAACAAATGGTTATTTTTAAGGATTCCATCATAGAGGGTTCTTAATGATTAGCTCCAGTTTAAATTATATGAAAAGTTTGTTTTGGCGGTGCAATCATCAAATAATTAAAAATCAAATATGAAATTATTTTTTATATATAAGAAGAGGTAAAACTTGAGATAATTTATCAATTTCAGCATATGCTTACGTTTTCATTTTTTCACTAGGGTTAAAATTCATAATAACATTTAATTTTAGATTCTTATACTAAACTATGTTTAGTTTTGAGTTAATTTTTCCCTTTTTGTTCATTTATAGATTTAGACTCAAATAGATATCCAAGTTTAGATAAAATTTAACCGGCAACTTTTTTTTTCTTATAGAAATGTAACTTCACATCATACTCCATATATTTAATAATCGATGCTAAAATCATATTATTGATGGAAAATTCCACAGGCCGCTCACAAGGAACTTTCACCAGAGATATAAACCAAAAAATCATTTTTTAACCAAAAAAAAAAAATTGCTGAAATAAATACTTGTTGGTACATTAACTTATGTATAGCAGATCATTTCAACTACTAAAACCTCTTAAAACTTCCCCTTATCTGAGCTCCAGTCCATTCCCTTCTTTCTTCGCCTCTCCCAGTCCCCCTCAGATTACTACCGCTACTTGAGTCATCCTTTTTTTAGTGTATTACAAATGTTATCATGAGGGATCAAAGTTGAAGATAAAAAAATTGCCATCCGTACTGATGAGAAAATGATATTATTGTTAATATTGACAACAATGTTTAAAATTGTGTATTCGGATATTGAGGCGTTTTTCAACTAAAAATTCTATATTTCCCAAATCCCAATAATCTTTTCATTAACATATAATTTCAATTTCCAAAAATAAATAGCAATGACATATCACATAAGAACTCATAAGTCATCAGCACTGTCATCACTAAGGGGTTCTTCATTTGAATCATCATTATGATGAACGACTCTCTCCCCTTCCTCCTCTCCTATAGAGTTTCGGGCATTTACTTCAAGATTTATGTAAGTTTTAATATATATAGCGTGAGGCGTAAGCCTCATGCCAGTGAGACGAGGCGGGTCTCAAGGCGGGCCTCAACTAAGTTGAGGCGCAAGCCTCATAAAAAAGACTTGAGGCGTAAGCATCGAGGCGTTTTTTACTGGAATTGCGCAAAGGCGGGCCTCATATTGCGCAATTTTAAACCATAATTGACAAAACTATTAAATTGAACGCAACCTTTGCTTAATCACAAAAATAAGATGCATAGAGAAGTTGAAGCATCAAGAAAGTTGAAAGGTGATTTAATTACAGTGGATTATCTAGTTGTGTTATTAATTTGTTATTTTATTTTAAATTACATTGAATGCAACATTAATCGCTATAGGAAGTAAGGAAAAAATGATAGTAATTGAAGGAAACTTTGAAGATTCTGACTTCGAGGATGATAGACTTATTATATATTATGGTTTTTTTTTTTCTGAAGATGTTAGAAGTGGGGAAGAAGATGATCTGTATCTTGATCCTAATGATGTGTTTAAGTTTTAATTAAAGGATTAATTTAAATCTTGTTTCATTTGAGAAAATAAAAGTATTAGATTACAATTTAAAATTGAGATTTTCTTCATTTTCTTATGGTGTGTTCTATGGTTTATAATGACAAACTAATTCAATCTCTTAATGGTCTTTCACTTATTCATGAATTATCTTTAATTTTATGAATTTTTTAGTTTTATTTCAAGACAGCTACCTCAATTTGTCTTGAGACTTATGCCTCGCCTTGATAAGATTAAATGCCTTTATTTCAATTTCTCCTTTTTAAACCTTATTTTCAATAAAAATATTTGTATTGATATAGATACAATTATTTAAATCAACTAATGTATGACATCAATTCAACCCCTAAATCCTCTGAAAGTTTCACCTTTCTTTGACCCTCTTAGTTTTCTACTCCTCCATAACTCATCCTTATTTCCTAGCTCATTACAGATGATGTCATAACATTTAGGAAGTCCTTTGTACCATCATTGCCTCCCTCAAGATAAAACCCTAAATGCTACTATTTCAGTATAACTAAAAATTAGTTCAATTTTTTAACAATAACGTTTACATTGCTAATGGTTAGAAAATACAATTTTTTATGTTTATTAAAATATTTATGGTATATAATTCAATTCTAAAAATTAATTGAATTATGATTTAAGAATGTCATTTTGTATAAATTTATGGATAAGTATTTATCTAGTGAAAGAAAAGTAGGAATACCTTTTATCCAACTTATTATTTTATGCATTTGTTTTTGTGTTTAATAACAAAATATAAATATTAGCCTTTGCTGAATTTAGAGAATTGGAGAAGAAAAATGCTTAATTTTATTATTATATAAAACTATCCCTGTTTATAGATCTATACATGATATCTTAATAAAGAAATAAATAACTACAAAATCATGCATAATTGCCTTAATATAATCCTTCCTAAATCAGCCACCCAAATATGGAAGAAGATCGGTGTGATTCAGGTGAGCCTCCCACGGCTTCCGATTTTGGCCGTGGGATCAAGTGTCAAGTGACGGTTGGGATTTAACAAAGATCGGCGTGATCCAAGTGAGCCTCCCACAAATTCTCATCCTGACTGTGTGATCAAATGTCAAGGGACGGCTGGGATTTAACACTCCTGAAACTAGGAAATACATATATGTCATTCTTAGCTTGGTAATTAGTACCAGAAAAATAGAGTTATCAAGTCCCTTGGTCAAAATGTCTCCAAGCTGATCTATTGATGAGACATGATAGATACATATAAGATGATTATCTTATTTCTCCATTACGAAATATTTGTCCACTTCTATGTGCTTGGTCCTGTCATGCTAAATCAGATTGTAAGCTATGTTGATTGTTGATTTGTTGTCACAGTGTAGCTTCATGGGTCCTTCCCACTTGATTTTTAGGTCTTCTAGAATTATCTTGATCCATAATAGCTCAAATATTCCCAAGGTCATAGCTCTGGACTTTGTTTCTGCACTAAACCTTACCACACTGTTTATTGCTCCTCCAAGTAACAAGATTTCCTCTAAAGAATGTACAGTATCTTGATGTAGATCGTCTATCTACTAGTGATCCTGTGTAATATGCATCAATATATGCTTCTGGGGTTATTCCACGATCTCTTTTGAAGAGAATCCCTTTACATGGATTCCCTTTAAGATAGTGCAGAATTTTGTCTACATATTGCATATGAGTTTGCTTTGAATTTTACATGAACTGGTTGATCAAGCTTATAACAAAGGCTATATCTAGTCTGGTATGGGAAATATAGATCAATTTCCCCACAACTCTCAGGTAAGCTCCATTATCTACGTCTGGATCTTCATTAATTTCCCCCAATTTGAGATTCGGTTCTACTAGTGTTTGTGCCAGTTTACAAGCTAGTTTATATATTTATTTAAGAAGATCATTAAATGAAACAGATCATGTCGCTTGACCCTTTTCAACGTGCGGTGCTCTAGCAATTTTAAGGCGATCTAGGATTTCCTCTCATCGTTTTCGTTCGTGGTTAATCGTGGATTTTTTTTTGTTAATTTATCTGCTCTCTTTTTATTTTCTCTGTGGATTTTGTTTTCGTGGTTTTTCTTAGTTGCTTTCTCGTTTCCTATGGGGTCTGGGCGCATCGAACACTTAGATTTCGTCGAATGCTGATGGCAAATCTCGTTCTTTTAAAGAGGTTCTTTCGGGTGGCCTTGCTTCATCTTCTGCTAAGTTGGATTTGATTCATACCTCTTTTAAAAGGCTTCCTGTTTTGATGTTTGATGATAAAGTTGTTTCTTATCTAGCTGCTCCTGCTTTAACTTTAGTTGGTAAGTTCATGTTTCTCCACCCAAATATGGATGTGATTCAGAAGTTTTTCATGAATCTATAACTTTCTAGAAGTTTTTTCGTTGGATTGATGGATCAACGACACATTGTGATTCAATTATCGAACGATCTTGACTACAGTCATATTTTCTCTAGAAGAGCATATTATATTCTTGGTTGTCAAATGTGTTTGCTTAAGTGGACTCCTGACTTTGATATGAAAAAGGAATCCCCTATAGCTCCTGTTTGGGTTTCATTCCCTAATCTAGGGCTCCATTCTTTAATTCCCAAATATTATTTGTTTTAGCTTCCATTTTTGGTAGACCCTTGCAGACAAATCAATCTACCGCTTTTGTATCTCGTCTGTCAATTGCCCATGTTTTAGTTGAAATTGATATCTTTAAGAAACGTCCTGAAGATATTTGGATTGGATCGCACGTTAACGAGTATCAAAAAAAAGTTGAATTTGAGAATATCCCTATATTTTGCAGTCATTGTAAAATGCATGGTCATTGCAATTCTGAATATTTTATTTTACATCCCCAATTAAGTAACCAAAAGGAAAAATCTAAAGAATCTAAGGAGAAAAATGTTGTTCATTCTAATGAGATTACTAAACCAGTGCAGGATATGCTTGTGGAGGGAAATTCATCCCAGGAGAACCTTGCCAATCTTCCTTACTCTATAGTGAATGATGAACAGGATGTTACTAAGGAGATCAGTTATAATGGAGGGAATATTGCCGAACCGGATAATCCCCTCTTGGTTCAGGGAGGGGAAATTGCTCCATCTTCTGTTATGCTAGAACCTCTTAATCATGTCACTAATGACTTTGATAATGTGGATGAACAAATGGTGGCTATCACTGTTAGACAAAATACCATATCAACTGACTCTTATTTGCCATTTGATATTAACAAAAATTCTTCTGATTTAGATTTATTTGTGAATAAAGATGAATGTACTAATATCATTTCTTCTCAAAATTTTGTGAATGATCAGGATAATGTCTTAGAAGGCAGCACGGAAGAAGGTGAATTTGAGCAGGAAAGGATATCCGAGAGAGCTACTAGCCTTGGAATTGACAACGTAATACAGAGTAAGGAAATTGGTATGGCCGTGGGTGTTCTTAGCATGGAAAATGCTAATAATCAGCAACATAAGGGTAAAGGTAAAGGTATAAATTTGTGAAACCTTTTCTTCTTGCAATGTTGATACTTGTGCTAATGATAGTACTATTAAAGATTCTGCTAATGAAGAACATGGTTTCAATATTGTTAAAAGCAAGAAAAGTAAAAAATTGAAAAACTTGAATGTTCACTCTCCTAGGAGTACCCGGTTTCAAATTTTTAAAAAATTGCTAATTAATGATTAAGTCGATTATTTAGAACGTTAGGGGTATTGGATGTCCTTCTTCTAGAATTACGGTTAGAAACTTATGTCATATTCATAATGCCTATTTTCATGCTTAACTTGAACCTCTTATTTTTGTTGCCAACTTGATGAAACAAGAAGATCCCTTGGTTTTAAACATTGTGTGACGAATGTTTCCAACAAAATCTAGATTTTTTGGAAAGATCAGGTTATAATTGATATTATTGGTGATTTCACGCAAGTTTTACATTATAGAATTGAATTTATGTTGTTTCAGTTTTATGCATCATTTGTTTATGCTTCTTCTCATTTTTCTAAAAGAGTTCTTTGTGATCAACTTATTGATTTCAGTGGTTTAATTAACTCTTCTTTGTTAGTTGGTGATGATTTTAATAATATTTCTAATCCTTCTGAGAGGATTGGTGGCTCAAGCCCTGTTTATCAATCTATGGAAGATTTTAACAACATGATAATAAACTGTAACCTAGTTTATTTTGGTTTCACTAGTAATTTCTTTACTTGGAATCATGTTAATATGTGATAAAGATTGAATCGTGCGCTTTTTAATGAGTTATGGATTAACTCTTGTAATAACACTTTTATTGAGCACTTAAGTAAAACTTTTTATGATCATTCTCCTCTTCATTTTGGTATTAATTATAGGCAGTGCGGCCCTTCTTCTAATTTCAAATTCCAAAATATGTGGTTGCTTGATAATTTTTTTATGATTTAGTTAAAGAAAATTGTGAGGCTCCTCTATATCCTAACATCTTTTTTTTTTTTTTTTTTTTTTCCAATGATGGTATAAACTCAAATGACTTAAGTATAAAATTAGTTGGTGGAATAGAAATGTCTTCCAAAATCTATTGCGAACATTTTAGTTGTTGAGAAGAAAGTTAATGTTTGTGACCTTAATTGCCAGAATAGCCCTTCTGATGATAATTATAATAATCTGAAAGAGGCTAAGAATTACTTGTTTAAACTTCAAGAGCAGGAGGTTTACTGGAAACAAGTCTTCTTCTAAACATCTTATTGAAGGGGATAGTAATATTAAGTATTTTCATTCTTTGGTGAAGAAGAATAGGGCTAAAAGTTTTATCCACTATTGAGAAAAAGAAGGAGATTGCTAAGTCTGTTGTTGATCATTTTAATCATATTTTAATAAAAATTTTGAACCTCTCCTTATTTATCTCCCTGATCTTATTCCTTGCATCATTAATGAGGAAGATAGCAACACTCTTAATTTAGTCCCTTCCTTGGAAAAGATTAAGAAGATTATTTTTTTCTCTTAATGTTCATTTATGGCTGGCTCTGATGGTTTTACTACTAATTTTTTTCAAAAAATGTGGAATATAATTTATAATGATTTATATGCTGCTATTGTGGATTTTTTTAATGGTAATCCACTAATCTTATTCCTAAGTTTTTTTACTAGTACTTATATTGTGCTTATTCCTAAGAAGGTTGCTGCTAATAAGTGTGATGATTTTCGGCCTATTAGTTCATGTCCTTCTTTAGTAAACTTATTTCCATGGTTTTCAAAACTGGACCGGACCGGCCAATTTGACTGGTTCAACGGTGAACCGGTCCGGTGGGCGGTCCGATTTGATGCTAGAATCGGATGTCTTTAAAACCAGCTAAAAATTGGTACAAAACTCGGTTGAACAGGAGAATTGCCGAACTAGGCGGTTTTTAAAGAACCGGATGGTTCTAATCTCAGTCGTCATAAAAAGTTGGAGATTATTTCAAATATAGACCCAAGTTTTATGATTTTGATGATAATAAACATTATTGCAAATCACAATCGTCCATCCACGATCGAACGCGTATAGGGAAGTTTTGATGTATTGTATCGCTATTCGTTGCCCTATTCATATTTCACTATTTTGATGCCTCCAAACAAGTCGTGATCGACTCCTCCATCCACAAGCAGAAGCCGAAGGACTCCTCCGACCATCTCCGTTCATCCTAGCTGTCGGCGCACTCCTCCAACCCTAACTTGAAAACAAATATTTGATGTCACTTTGAGAACCAAATTCCTTTGAAAAATGGGTTCTACTTGTAGAGTTGGGGTTCGTTCACTTCCAATGGCATACAACAAAACAAAGATGCCCTATCAAATTGGGTTCATGTGAGTTGATGATCAATCTCTTATTGATAAAGTGTACTAGGAAGAAACACGCAATAAGAGCTTTGTAGATAGAAATACAACTTAAATATGCAATGAACTATTTTCAACTCAGTTCAAATGCAATGAGCTTCTTTTCTGAACAACACTATAACCAATTCATGAAACTCCATGATGTGAGGTATGACCTAAGCTTGATGCATGAAATTGAACCTTACATTTAGAGTGAACATGAAAAAAAAGAAAATAACAACAAAAGGAATCCATAATTTCATAGAACTTGTATAGGATTAATAACAACAAATAATGGCAAACCCCTCAAAATTAAAAATTATGTTGAGCATATACAACTAAATAGTGTCCTTTTTAGTGTTGTACAAGTTGTAATTTTGATAGAAAGGAATAACAAGATGATAGGAAGGTATTTGAAATGTAAATTTTAATTAGAAAACTTACAAGAACGGTGCTAGTACATGATGAACCAAAAGGATAATTATGGACAACCAAAAGCAAGAAAACAAAAGATAAAGTTGATATCAAATATCTATTGAGCGCCATAGATCTAATTGGAACATTAAGAAGACGATGCCTGATTTCACACATATCCAATCAAGCCTTATCTTTCTCCCTCTTACTCGCTCTGTGTCTCTCACTCACACTTCAACCTCCATCTTTCATAGCACAACTATTATTTACCATTTATACATATATGTTATTTCAACTTTGAATTTAAAGAAATTTTAAATATTTGTGCCAAAAAATGCAAAAGGATATCCTACAATCAATTTGGTTCATTGATATCTAATATATAATCTTATTATTTAAACAGATATTAGGCTAGCTGGCCTCTTTTAAAATAAAAAAGTAAATAATCTTTGAGTTATCTTATGATGGAATTTATTTTAATGATACTTCTACTCTATTTTATAATAAGTCAGGCGATTTCTGAATGCCAAGATATTCATGACCAAAGAAATGAAAATAATTAACCATAATCACCATTGACAATAGAGACTTTACAAGATGGAACAAAATCAATTGCATTTCGTAGAAAACAATGCTCTATCTGAATACCAACGTTATCTCAAAAGCGCCATAATTACAATCCGTTTATCATATTTCTAAAAAAATAGTACACGAACAAATAAAAAGCAATTATAGATTAAAGAATTAAAGAGTTGTATGCCTTTGTAGATACGTCCATAAAAAAGTTACATAAATGTAGTCAGTGAACTCAACTCAGCATTAAACAGCCTACGGAAAGCCATTATCAACATCTAAGGAAACTGAGACAGAGAACTTCACCAGCAACGAGAGAAAATATAGCAGGCCAGAAAGGCTACCTCGGAGGTACCGGAGCCGAACTGTAGGAGACCGGTCTGGCCGCCAGTGGAGGCGGATTTGTTCTTGAGTTCCTGAATCTTCCTCCTTTCTGCCTCCCGCTGCTTTTCCAGCCTCCTTATCCGCACAGCGTCCTGGGCGGTGCCCACATAACCGTCCCCCATTCCCGACATGTTTGCGGCTCAATCCAATCCCTACCGCGGTAACTTCTTTCCAAAACAATGATGATAAAAAAATCCAATCCCTGCCGCTGTCTACTCTTCTTAGCTCCGTTCTCTAAAGAAATATTTGCTCCTCTTCACTGCTCTCCTTTACAACTCGAAATCAGCAGGGCAGGGCAATAGCACCACGGGGAACGGCCCTCCGCCGCGACGAAATCAAACTTCCCTAAAAAATGTAGGCTAGGGCTTGGAACCTAGACACAATATGTTGAACTGCAACAAGTAGCATTACATAAACAAGTATTTCTTCCTAATTATGTTGGCTCAAGAAAAAAGCATGAAAGTATGAATTTCACTTTGTAACCGTAGAATTCCATTTTTCTTAAGCTAGATTGCAATTAATCAAATTTCCCTAGAAGTACTATTAGGATTTAATTAGATATGTGGTCCTTAATTCCCATTTAGCGCAAGCACTTATAGTTAATTACATCTCTTAATGTCTAAGAGAGAACTCTAAATTAAAGATGAATAATTTTTAGGTGTTTAGTCTCAATTGTGAGAAAATGACGGTAAGCCCAATCAAGATATCATGATTCCATCGTCCTGAGTATACCATAGATTTCAGTCTACTAACACTACAATCATTGGTCATAGTGTCAAGAGAATCTGATTAGCAACCATTGATTGCCTCCGCTCATGAACCCCGAATAGACTGAAGTTGGTAGATGTGAATTTTAGATTTAATTTTATTTGGGTTTTGGGGTTTACATCTATTATAATACCCATAAATTAATTTATTTTTGGGATTTATAACTTCGTTTAGAAGTTATCCATAAGTTTGAATTTAAGCGGGTCTTACGGCTTCGCTTAGAAGTAGCACAGGATTTGTAGTTGTTTGCTAGTTTGACATTAGATTGTGATTTTGACACTTGTTAGCGGTTGTTTCCTACCTTAGCTTTTTCACTTGTGTATTATTGTTTAGTTCTTCTAGCTTTTCATTTATGCAGTAGTTCGTTACTTTACTTTAGCGCTGTTTTGTTACTTTTTATATACTTCCAGTATTTTGTTCTGCCTGTAGTGGCTATATTTATTATTTTCCAACAATTATTTAATGCATTCATGTGCATTGATTCTTGTTCGCTTGCTTGCAAATATGTAGTGCTTGTAGCAGTTCAAGGAGCTCACATATAGTTATAGAGAGCCACTATAGAGTGTTAAGAGTTTCAGTTTGTGTTGTGGGAGTTTTGTATAGGACTTTGTAGAGTTTTGTTTGAGTTGAGAGTTGTGGTTGTAATTGAGAGTTTCAATGTTAATTGTTTGGAGAGTTTTAGAATTTGTGAGGGATTGTGTTTAGTGTTGAGTTATTGTTAGAAATTTTGAGAGCTTGTAATGTAGTATTGTATATGTCAATTAGTGGAATTTTTCCCCATCTTTTTATTATATTTTATTTTATAATTGATCAATTAATTAATTAGGCAATTAGTCAATTTTAAATTTCATTGCTATCAACATTTTCTACTTCTCTCGAATTTTAAATTATTCTCATTTTTTTAACTCTTGGATTTTGATGTTTTCAAAATTTTAAAACTCTCGGATTTAAAACATGTTCTTGGATTTTTAAATTAACCAGTTGATAAATTAATTTTGAAATGATTTGTTGCAATCACTGTTACTTTATTAGCTAGAGGAAGAGAGGTGATGTTTTGACAATCAAAGACCTCTAATGTTTAAAAGAGGAATATCATTTGAAATGTGAAGAAGAGAGGTAATGTTTTGACAACCATAGACCTTTAATATTTCAAAGCTGTATAACATTTGAAATAACACAACAATTCAAAGTCTTCTACTCAATCTTCTTTATATGGAATTTATTAATGAGAGATCTCATTTAGAGGCATTTGAAGCACATCAAGATAGTCTTTGGACTAAAAATGATGTCAAAAAAGTTTTCATTTATGTTGGATGATATTTGGGAGAATGATGAGAAGCATGATAAAAGTAAATGAGAGAAAACATGTTTGTTCCTCTAGCTTATGTCAATTTTGGTAGTAAGATTTCAGTAACAACTCAACTAAACTCAATTGCAATGATGATTTGCAAAGGTCATTAGAAGATCTACAGGATAATTGTTCGCAACTTCTCAAGTCTCATACATTAGATGTAGAGAACTCTATAATCTCAATTAATCAATTATTTTGATTAATTTTAATCAATTAATTTTACATTTGAATATATCTTTTTTATGATCAGCTCCCTTGTAGCTATAACCATAACAAATTCTTTTAGTAGAAATTATCTTATATGCTTGAATTTTACGATCCCTAAGATGCTTCCTTCTAGAATTTATCCATACTAGTAGATGTGGCTAATTCATTCAGTTTGCCAATGTAAGATATAAGGCTAATCAAACATCATAAAAATGCATCATTCTATGGTACTCCCCATTTGATTCACCTTTTCATTCTTGTTCCTCACAAATACATGTAAAAAGGATTGAGAGAATTCATCGTTAAGATGATGATGATGATATATTGAGTTATTCACTTGTTTTGAATCTATTCAAAACTTTCATTCATGATGTTAGTCATTCCCAAATTAATCAATTATTTTGATTAATTTTAATTATTTAATATTTATTAAATATTAATTAACTAAATAAGTTATTTAATATTTAAAAATTAATTTTAATATTTTAATTGAATCAATATTCAAATCAAATTGCCCTCTAGATTTCTAAGGCAATTTCAACAGCCTCCCGACATCATCTCCCCACCGGGGGAAATTGGGATGGCATTTGCCATAATTTCTTCCTACCCAAATGTAAGATCGACGTCATAGGGTCTTCTAATTAAAGTTCTTCCTAGACGAATATAATATACAATGGCCAAGGGTTTTCAAATTTAAAATCATCCGCCCAAATTAAAAAAAATCATAAAGCGGGACTTCGATTTAAACATTCATAGTTGGACCTATGGTCGACAACACAGGTCTTCAACACCTATTTAAAAATCTTATCCTCACTCTTTTTATTTTATTATCTCTCTCTACTTTCTCTTTCTTTCTTTTTTAATATATATATATATATATAAGTGAGAGTGGAGACAACACACGGGGAGTTCAGTTTGGTCGACTTCGGGCTTGGGAGTCATAGCTAGGGTCAGTCGGGCGGAGGTGCGTCAGGGTGTGGGAGGCGAAGACGGGCAGAGGGCTCGAGCGGCTAGATCGTTAGATGGAGGCGTACGAAGGTCGGGCAGTTCAGTCGGCAAGATTCGACAAAGGTGAGGGCAGAAGGGGCTTCAGCTTCCTTTATCTACATGTAATATAAAGAGATGAGCGAGGGGAGGAGTCGAAATGCTTACCCCAACTATTCTTGCTTGTCCTTTTGAAGGCATCAGTGTGCAATTATTTTGTTTTGAACGAACAGTCGCTTCATTTGGGAGCGAACCGTATGAGGTGGGGTTGGACTCGAAGGCAAGTATCTTCCTTTGCATATATTCAAAAACTTCTCTTCTCTTTTTTTTTTTTAATCAACAAATTGTTTCTCAAGGAATTTATTATGTGACTTTCACATAATAGAATTGTTGCAGTGTTTCTAAAACATTTTTAGCATTAATATTCATCATAATCTTTTTGCTCTGTCTTTCAATCCCTTAGATTAATTAAAGTAGCTCGACCCTTAGGTTTGTGAATATAAAAGATTTGTAAAGTTTGGCCCTTAGGCTTTTTGAGTCAATAGATTTTAACTCGACCCTTAGGTTTATGACCATAAAAGATTTTAAAGATTAGACCCTTAGGCTAGTTGAACCAATGGATTTTAGCTTGATCTTTAGGTTTATGAGTATAGAAGATTTTAAAGGTTCGGCTCTTATGCTTATTAAACCTGTAGATTTTAGCTCGACCCTTAGGCTTATGAGCATAAATTTTTTTAAAAAAAAAAGTTTGACCCTTAAACTTATTAAACTAATGGATTTTAGCTCAACCTTAGGTTTGTGAGCAAAATTTTTAAAGGTTCTATCCTTAGACTTATTCAACCTATAGATTTTAACTCAACGCTTAGGTTTATGTGCATAAAATATTTATAAAGGTTTAACCCTCAGTTTTGTTGAACCTATTTGAAACTAGCTCGACTCTTAGGTTTGTGAGCGATTCAATTTTAGCAATTGACTATGGATCCTTTAGTCAATATGCAATTTTGTAATTCCCTTTCTTTATTTGGCAAAGAGGTATTTTATAAAAATTGCTTTATGTCTTTATAGGAGGAGATTAAAAAGTTGTTTTCCTGCCTTACGGGTGTATATAGTGAACATCTCCTACTTTACACGAGATATAAAATTGCCTCTTGTCTTTAAGAAGGGAATAAAATTTATTCCCTGCCTTATAGAAGGATATAAAAATTACCTCATGTCTTTCAGGAAGGGATTGAAATTTGTTCCTGCCTTACAGGCAGATATAAAAATTACCTCTTGTCATTTAGGAGGGGATTGAAATTTGTTTCCTATAAAGAATGCAAATTTTCATACATAAAGTTTTTTAATTATGTTGATATCTTTTTTAGATATTGACCATTTATTGGTGGCATGGGCATTTGACCCTTTATATCTATGTGTTGATATTGTCATAACCCAACCCAATATGACTCGATATCACACAGGTCATACCGTATCCGATTGTGGCAAGACTGACCCCAAGATCTAGTTGGAGAAGTACTAAAACAAAACTTCCAATTTATATACTACACAGAGTCACTATTGAATGTAATGTAAAGCAAAAGACTACTGAATCTCAACATGATTTTTTTCTATATATCATCCAATATATATATATAATCTGAAATCTATATACTACAGTGCTTGGCAACAAAGAGCACAACAAAAAATAAAAGCTAAGCGTGCAAAAATCAAAACTAACCAAAATATACCTACAACACATATTATAGCTTGTTATCCAACTACTCAACTTACTCCTTACCCTTCCCTAGGCCTAAAAATAAAAACAAAAGCAGGAATGAGCTAACACAGCTCGGTAGACTATCGCAGCCTAAAATAGAAATCAATAACCAAAACTAAAACCAAAAGAATTGAGAACACTATGTTGAGATAGTTGTTATTTAGTTTTGCATGTTTGATATTCTTACAACTTGTATACTTTTGATGATTCCAAATATTATTGATTTGATTATTATTTCTCCTAACATATTTTGAAAAAAAATATTTTGCTCTTGTGTGTACTAACATTTCAGAGAAATCATACTTCTGATTATTGAAGACTTCAAATCAATATCAGTTTAGAATTTATTATATTTGAAGTATGTATTTTCCATTTTATTGAGTCTGAGAGAGTATGATTGTAATTAAGTAATAGAGCACACATACACACTGAGGGAGAGTTTAAAATTCATATTTTTAAACTGATCGTACTGTACAATATCACTTCGTACGGAATGATCTGGTCAGTTATTTTCCTCAACGAGCAGTCGAACGAACATATATTAATTTTTTTAAGTATGGATTGTACGGGATGATTCCAATTCATACATGTTTTCATGAGTACGAACGTATAGGGTCCGTGCTCGCTCGAAATTTTTTTTCTAAGTATGGATCGTACGGGACGATCCTAGTTTGTACAGGCTTTCATAAGTATGAATGTCTCGAGTTCCATGTCACATAAATTTTTTTTTTAAGTATGGATCGTACTGTACAAACACAATTCATACATGCTTTCACGAGTATGATCTTCTCGGGTTCCATGTCGTTTAAAAATAATTTTTCTAAGTATGGATCGTACTATATGAACCCAATTTGTACATGCTTTCATAAGTATGATCTTCTAGGGTTCCAGGTCATGTAAAAATAATTTTTCTAAGTATAGATCATACTGTACGAACCCAGTTCTTACATGCCTTCAAGAGTACGAAAATATGAGGTCCCATTTCATCCTGATGTTTCATACAGATGAATTTTAAAATTTTTTAACTGTTCATCTCGGACGAACTTCGTTCGTGCCTGACGATGAGCAAGTACGAAATGATTTCATGATGATGCACAACAAGTTTGAATGTAATATTATTTGAACTATTCATACATATGAAACATGATCGTACATGTAATTCAAAATTGAAAATTTCAGTTTTCTGGATGGTTTTTTTGTCTTTTGTATAAAAGGTTCATTAAGAACTAATGTAAAAAATATTTGCTTCATGATTTTTCAAAGGAAATTGAAGGAGAGAGTGTGAGAGAGTGTTTGAAAAAGATTTTTTACTAGTGGAGTGTGAAGGGTTCACAAGGTTACTCAAAGGTAATGATCTGTATGTGATTTGTGTTTTTCACTCTTCCTTTTGTCTTTCTAGATTTCTCGTGAAAAGATCTTTAAAGAAGATCCGGTTCTCTACCGACACTTGGAGAGTGTGAACAGCCGATGATTTTCTACCGATGCTTAGAGAGTGTGAACAGCCAAATGTACACTGCCTACACTTGGAGGGTGTGAAAGGACGAAGGTTCTCTACCTATACTTGGAGGGTGTAAAAGGATGACGGTTCTCTATCGTATCGGGGATTGGTGGAAGAGAGTTTTGTAAAGGCTTCTCCACCCTGCTGTGAGGGCAAAAGGAGAGTTACTTTGGTAATAGTGTAATACCTGAAGAGGGAGTCTTCAGGGAGTGGATGTAGGTCGTGTTTGACCGAACCACTATAATTCTTTGTGTCATTTAAATTTATGCTGCTTACTTACTGCAAGTTTTTTAATTTTGTGATTGAAAATTTTTATTTTGAAACTTTAATTAAATTGTTTTGTGAATCAATCAGTTTCAAATTTTAAAATCCAAGAGAATTTTAAAATTACCAGTTTACCCCCCTCTTGGTTAACCTTGGGACATAAGTTTAGGTTTAATAACCTATTCAAGATTCAACAAGAATCAACACACTATACTGAATCATTAATTAAAATTAAATACAATTAAATAAATACTAAAATAAACTGAATTATAAGAAAACATTTCATAATAGAATCCCACCTTGGTATCTTATTGGCTCTAGCATAACAATATATAGGTAACATAATCTCACAAGCATAACATAATCCCACCTCGGTCGCCCACTGGTGTTGGCATAATAGAGTCCCACCTCAATCGCCCATTGGTGTTGGTGTAACAGAATCTCACCTCAGTCGCCCACTGGCGTCGGCATAATAGAATCCCACCTCGGTCGCCCACTAACACCGGTGTAATAGAATCCCACCTCAGTCGCCCACTGGCATTGGCATAATAGAATCCCACCTCGATCTTCCACTAGCTTCGGCGTAATAGAATTCCACCTCGGTCGCCCACTAGCGCCGGCGTAATAGAATCCTACCTCGGTCGCTCACTAGCGTCAGCATAACATCACAACACTTTACTACATATTTTAAAATTCATTGCATTAATGAAAGCATAATTAGACTGAATTCAAAAATTGCCAAATTGCCCTAACGGTAGACAACAAAAATACTACTGAGTAAAAATTCACAATTTTCAAACATAATCAAATTAGCACAAATAGTGTAAAATATAATTATGAAGCTTTAATTGAACTGAAATATAAATTTGTGTGAAAAAATACAAAGAATCACAAAATTACTAAATTCTGAAATATGCAAAATGTAACCTACCTTTAGATGAGTAAATTTCTCAACTGAGCCGACAGATGAAAATCGCTCTATGGCTACCAAAACCTAGTTTCCCTCTTTCTCTATCCTCTCTTCCTTCTTATTTTCCAAAAATATCCTCTATTAAACTTAAACGTTGGCTTAAATAAAGGGAGGATTAGATTTAAGTGCTTTTAGATATTTTATATTTTTATTAAAATAATAATATACAAATAATATTTTAATAAATTTTTAGTATAAATTCATAGAAATTCTTTTATGGCTTAAAAAATTATAGAAAATACCTATAAAATAACTTATTTTATATAAATAAATTCAAAAAAAGTTAGTTTGTAAAATGGATACTTGATGATCCCAAAACCCCCACTTGTTCCGTTGGGTGCTAATTTCTTAAGGAATTTTGTGAGAGCACAAAAATTATGAAAAAATTAGGAGAACTAAAACACAACAATAGAAATATTATGGAGAAGACGATTTATGATTTGAGCTTATAATGACTCATGAATAAATTATTGACTA
The DNA here is from genome assembly GCF_001605985.2 of Dendrobium catenatum. Lineage (NCBI taxonomy): Eukaryota > Viridiplantae > Streptophyta > Magnoliopsida > Asparagales > Orchidaceae > Dendrobium > Dendrobium catenatum. The sequence continues at coordinate 91,955 of NW_021318650.1, forward strand.
TTGCAGGTCAAAATATTAGAGTTATCACAATCCACCCACCTTAAGAAAAATGTCGTCCTCGACATTCTCAAATCAAATATGTCAAAATAGACCTAGATAGAGCTGTCTCATCTTAGATTCCTTCTCCCAAGTAGCTTCTCTAGCGATCCTATGCTTCCATTACAACTTGACCATCGGAATCTATTTGTTCTTTAATTTTCTAACATCATATGCCAAAATTTTATATAACTCTTCCCTATAGTATAGACTCAGATGAACCTCCACATCATTAGTGGATAATCTTTTTCCAGAATTAGATACTCACTTTCTTAGAGAAGATACATGAAATACATTGTGTATATCAGACATATTATCACGTAATAATAAAATGTAAGTAGAACTATCAATCCTCTCAATAATCTCAAAAGGTCCAATGTTCCTTGGACTCAACTTACTGATTCTTCCAAATATACGATCACCTTTCATCGGACTGACTTTGACATAAATAAAATCACCAACTTGAAATTCCACCAGCCCGTGTTTCTAATCATAATACTTCTTGTGCTTATCCTGTGCAGTTCTCAATCTTTCTCTGATCAATTTAATTTTTATTATAGTGTCATCCACAACTGTTGATCCTATCACATGTCTGTCACCCACCTCTGTCAAAGATAAAGGTGTCTTGCACTTTCTACCGTATAAGGCTTCATATGGGGCCATGCCAATACTGGACCGATAACTGTTCATCTATATATGGATAAAAAGTTATACTGAAATGAAATTTTATACCCAGGCCTTGCTGAATGCCTCTCCAAAATTTGGAGGTAAACCTGCCATCATGATCGAATACAATCACATTTGGCACACCATACAATCTAATAATATATATGACATATTTATGCGCTAATCTGTCTACTGAATTATTCTATCAGATCGAAATAAACTATGTTGACTTCATCAAACGATCAACAACAACCCAAATGGCATCATATCCCTACCTCGATCTGGGAAACCCTATAGCAAAATCCATCATCACCTCCTCCCATTTTCACTCAGGGATAGGTAATGACTGTAGAAGACCACCTGGTCGTGATACTCTGCCTTCACTAACTGACATGCCTCACACTTTGAAACAAACTCAGCTATATCCTTCTTCAATCCAGGCCATCGTAGCATAGCTTTCAAATCTATGTATATCTTGTTACTTCTTGGATGAATAGTGTAACCCGAGTAATATGCCCAATATAGGATCTCAGCTCTCAAATCACCAGTAAAGGAACCCTTGGCCAATCAGAAACAGCTTGAATCTTCTAGGGATCTACTAAAATGCCTACACTACTCACTACATGCCCCATAAATGAAATGCTCCTCAGCTAGAACTCACATTTTGAGAACTTAGCATATAATTAATATTGCCTCAAAATCTATAGAGAAGTCCTCAAGTATGTTGTATGCTCCTCAGATCTATAATACATCATAATATCGTCTATAATGACGATCACAAAATGGTCCAAATACTTTCTGAAAATTCTATTCAAGACTATTGGGGTGTTCGTAACTCCAAAATACATGACTAAAAACTCATAAAGTCTGTACCTCATACTAAATGTAGTACCACATTATCTACCCTTACTTTCAACTGGTGATAACTAGATCACAGATATATCTTAGAAAATATTGAGCATCTAGCCAGTTGATTAAACAAATCATCAATACTAGAAAAATGATACTTATTTTAATAGATACTTTGTTCAACTCCCTATATTCAATGCACATCTACATCGTGCCGTCCTTTTTCTTTACAAATAGAACATGTGCTCCCTACAGAGACACACTAGGGAAGATGAATCCCCTGTTAACTAACTCTTGAAGATGAACCTTCAACTATTGAAGCTCCTTAGGTGCCATTATATATAGAGCTTTAGAGATCATAGCAGTACCCGAAAAAAGATCAATACAAAACTCTATCTCCCTATCTAGCGGTAAAGTCACTAAATCATCTGGAAAGATATATGGAAACTCCCGAACTACAGAGACACTACTCACAGAATCATAAGAGAGTTTCACATATCTGATAGATGCTAAAAATACTATGCTACCTTTACTCCAAAGTCAATCCACATCTAGAGCAGAAATCAAATAAGAGAGAATACCTCGAATTCCCTGAAATATGAAGCTCTCACCATTTTGATGCAAAGTCACTTTGTTCCTCAAGTAATCAATCTAAACCCCATATCGACTCATCCAGTCCATACCCAAAATGACATCAAATGCAAAAATAGGTAGCAAAATCAAACTAGATCTCCAAACTCTATCAAAAATCCCGAATCACATACTAGCTAAAATTTCATCTCCCATAGGCAAAACCCCAGATAAAAAACAAGTAATAATATGGAAGATTAATCGAGAGAATCAAAATACTGATCAGACATAAAAGAATGGTTAGTACCAAAATCAAATAAAATATGGCAAGGAGATGTAAAAATATAAGTTGTACCAGTCATAACATTTAGGGACTTGCTGGCCTCTTGCTGTGTTAGACTATAAACTCATGGATATACTAGAGTCAAAGCAACAAAACTACCCGCACCTCATAAAACTCCAGAAGGCTGACCTCGGGATACTTGATAAATATCCCAACTAGGTGGCACTGCCCTCAGCCTACCTACTGTCGACTGTGTAGAGCCTCTGAATTAGGATGTCTATCAAAACCAAATTGTGGACACTCAGCAATCTTATGTCCAAACTGACCACAATGAAAATACTTGCATGATGCTCTGTAACACTGACCACTGTGTTTTCTACCACATTGCTAACATAATTGGGCCTCACTCACTAAACCTCAAAAGCTAACAACACTGCCTCTATCTTATCTAGAAGAAATTGTTACTGGCTGTCCCTCCTTCTGAACTCAATAGATTTAAACCTGCTCTTCTTCCTAGAATGGCTACTGCTAGCTATCTAACCACAAAATCTCTTCTTGCTTGAAGCCCATCACTGTTATATTGCTACTAAATTAGTCTCTATCCTCTTGGCCCTCTCAACCAACTAAGCAAACTTTATAATATCACATGCCAATAATGACTGCCTTAAAGCATCTCAAAGTCCCTCTAGAAATCAATAACACTTCTCCTCAGACGTACTAACTAATTATAGTGAAAATCTAGAGAGAGCAGTAAAATTTGCCTCATACTACATCACTAACATGCTTCCCTGAATCAACTTCAAAAAAGAGCTCTGTAATTGTCTCATAGTAGCTGGAGGTACAAACCATGTCCTGATTGCCTAATAATCTCATCCCACATAATCAGAGCATTAGCATGACCTTGAAACTTCTCTCTTTGTTGGCCCAACCACCAGCTCTCTGCCTCGCCATCAAATAAAAATACAGTTAATGCAACTCTCCTCACAGAAGGACAATGCATCCCATCCAGGGTCTTCTTTATCCTCATCATGAAGTTTTGCAAATATCTATCTATGTCATCAGATCGGGTACCAACAACCCATGTGTGAGTGTCACTAACTAGATGTGTTACTATGCCTACAATCTGAGAAATTTCTTTAGAACTGATCATAGGAGCTGTACCCTAAACCTGAGCTGTTTGATAATAACTCTAAACATTGGTCATATCTAGATCTGGCTGAGGTGGATTTGCCATCTTAAAACACAAATGAATGCAAAACATGCATATATAAATAAATAAAATTGGCACCCAAAACTATCTAGAATCATCTCACACGCTTCTACAGATTAAATCCTATGGCTCTGTTACAATTCACTTCTCTAACCTTGCTCTGATTTCAAAAATCTTATCATAACCTGACCTGATATGACCCGATATCAATAGGCCATACCATATCCAATTATGGTAAGACAGACCCCAAGATCTGCTTGGAGAAGTACTGAAATAAAACTTCCATTTTATATACTATATAGAACAAATATTGAAAGTAATATAAAGAAAGATACTATTGAATCTAAACATAATTTTTTTTTTTATATATATCATCCAAAACATATATAATTTGAAATCTATATACAATAATGCTTGGCAACTAAGGGCATAAAAAAATAAAATAAAAGCCAAGCCTACAAAAATTAAAACTAACAGAATCATACATATAACACATATCAGAGCCTGCTATCCCAACTACTTAGGTTGCTCTTTACCCTTCCCTAGGCCTTAAAACAAAAACAAAAGTAGAAATGAGCAAACATGGCTCAATAGGCTATTGTATCCTAAAAAAAATTAATAATTAAAACCAAAAGAACTAAGAACACTATGCTGAATCATTTATTGAAATTAATAATTAAGTAAATACTGAAATGAATTGAATTATAAGCAAACACTTCATAATAGAATCCCACCTCAATAGCCTATTAGCTTTGGCATAATAATGCATAGGTAACAAAATCTCACAAGCATAACATAATCCCTCCTCAGTCTCCCACTGATGTCGGTAAAACAAAATCCCACCTCGATTGCCCACTACCACCGGTGTAATAGAACCCCACCTCGGTTGCCCACTAGCACCGACATAATAGAATCCCACATCAGTTGCCCATTGACGTCAGCATAATTTAATCCCACATCGATCGCCCACTAATGTCGGTGTAATAGAATCCAACCTCAGTCGCCCACTTGCACCAACATAACAGAATCCCACCTCAGTCGCCCATTGATGCTGGCATAAGAGAATCACACCTCGGTCGCCCACTCGCACTAGCGTAATAAAATCCCACCTCGGTCGCCCACTGGCATTGGCATAATATAATCCCACCTAACATCCTTATACACTTAACATTGATGGAGTTTCTTAGCATGATCAATACAATCTTGAACCATACTTGGACAATAGTATCCCATACATTTGATTTTGATTTTATTTTTAGTCCAGATTGGTGTGCACCATATAATCCTCTAAGAACTTTACTTATGACTTTTTGGAATTCATCAGGATCCAAACATCGTAGCCACATTTGATTAAGTGATCTACGATATAATGTATCATTCATGAAAACATATTTTAAGGCTCTTTATGATATTTGCAAAATCATAGATTTATTTCAGATAATCTCCCTTCTTTAAATTATTTTATGAATGTATCTCTCCAATTATTTTCATTAGATATAGTAAGGCTCTCTTTCCTTTCATTCCTTTCATCATCTTGTATGATAGCTATAGTTAATACATGCCTATTTTGAATAGTTATGAGAATTGGATCCTCCTGCAAATTTGCTAGTTCTTTGACTAGCTTTGTTAGTGCACCAGCTTTACCATTTTTATTGTGTATAATTCTAATGAGAGTTACTTCAAGAATTTGTTGTATGTGTTTCATAGTATATTCATGGTATGAGATTACTTCAGGCTCATTGATTTTGAAAGTGCCTATTATTTGTTTGATTATGAGTTGAGAATCTCCATATATATGGAGTTTTTGAATTTTCATATTAATTTCCAACTCAAGGCCTTCTATTAAGGTTTCATATTCATCTTCATTATTAGTGTGAGGCTCTGTTAAACTATAGAAATATTAGAGTACACCTTCTATGATGTAATAAATATAAGGCTCACTTGAGTTGTCAAAAAATTTAGGTGGCCTAACAGATTTTATGATGAAGCTCCATCAAAATAGAACTCTCATTCTTGTATTTTTTTTCTCTTACTTCTACTTTGAGTGTTCGCTCATCTGGCAACTCATCATTGAATGGAGAATCTATAGGTAAAGGATGCACTGCTAGAAATTTAGCTAGAGCATATCCTTTTACTACTTTTTATGGCATATATATTATGTTAAATTATAATAGCAAGACAACCCATTTGGCTAGATGACCAATGAGAGTAGGTTTAGTCATTAAAAGTTTTAATGGATCCACTTTCAATATTAAAGTGATTTTATTGGAAAGCAAATAATGCAGAGTTTTTGATTGGCAAAAATTAATGCTAAGCATTACTTTTCTATCGATGAATATTTAGATTTTGCTCCTATTAATCATCAGTTCATATAATAAAGGGCATTTTCTTTGTCATCTTTATTTGTTTATGCTAGCAATGCTCCGAGTGATTCTTTAAGAGTTATTGTATATAAAATTACCAGTTTCCTTAGGATACGGGCAGTAAAAATTAGAGGATGTAGCAAATATTACTTTATGCTATCAAACACCTCCTAATACCTCCTAACAAGCATCATCCCATATAAAAGATGTATTTTTCTTCATTAGACATGCGAATGGTTGACATTTACCTGAAATATAAGATATAAACTTTCAAATGTATGCCAATCTAACTTGGATTGAATGAAGTTATTTTAAAGTTTTTGGATGTGTCATTTCCACAATTGCTTAAATTTAAGAGGGGTCAATTTCGATTCATCTATGATGTATCATAAATCCAAAGAATTTTCTGGACATAACACCAAAAGCACACTTTAATTGATTCATTTTCAAATTAAAAACTTGAATTTTTTCCAATACAATCCTAAGATCATTTACAAGCTCATGTTGAACTTTAATTTTTACAACTAAATCATCAATATAACAATCAACATGTTTATGAATTAGATCATCGAAGATTTGAGTCATTGCTCTTTGGTAGGTGGCTCTAGCCTTTTTCAAGCCGAATGACTTCACCTTGTAGTAATATATGTCGATGGGTGTTCAAAATGTGGTGTGTTTTTCATCCTCAATATCTATTTTAATTTGATTATAGACTGATGATCCATCCTTGAATGAGAAGTTGTTATGGTTTAATATATTATCTACCATAAGTTTTGCATTGGGCTGTAGGAAATCTTCATTTGGGTATATTTTATTCAAATCCAAATAGTCTATGCAAACATGAATTTGACCATTCTTTTTCTTTATTGGAATGATACTGATGATCTATTCAGTATACTTCTCTTCTCAAATAAAACTAGCTTCAATAAGCTTCTTGGTTTCAGCAATGACTTATTCTTCAATATCAAGTCACATTTACTTAGTGCTTGCTTGATAGGCAATATTTTGGTATCGATGGAAAGTTTATGCACTACCACCTATGGTAATAAACCATACATTTTAATATAGTTCCATGTAAAATAGTCTTTGTATTCGAGAAATAACATTCTCAACTCCTGTGCTTTGTCATGCAAGAGATTAGCACTAAGGAATATAAGTTTGGGATCTTCTTCAGTACCTAAGTTTATTTTTTTGAGCTTATCCACAGTAGCTTGACCACCTTCTTCAAACTTATTTGGAGCTTCTTTCAGATCTAAAATTAAATATTTTTCTTGATTTTCATTTTTCGATAATCTCTCCTCCTTATCTGTAATATTATAGTAGGTTGTGTATGTAAAATATGGATATTAGGGGTATTCAAGATAAAGATAGGATAATGCTCGTCTAAGATATAAATATCAAGCATATCCAAGACCCTATGTTATAGGCAAACCTTTGTCGATGGCTTTTGTGCTTATTCATTATGCCAGAGCTTTCTGAAATAACAGGCTTGCTTGCTTATTTGCACGAAGAATATTCTTCTTTCTATCAACTTTCTCATAATAGGTGGAGGATATTAAGTAAAGATTTTCAATATATCTCCATAGTTTCAATCATCTTCCCATTCTATTTCATGAGTAATGTGATGTGGTATTACTCTTAATTCATATAAAATAGATTCACATTCATTGAGACCTCTTTTACGGGGAAAATAGAATATTCTTAACATTTCTATATTTTGTTTGGTGAGATAGTTGATGTTTTGGATTGTACCACTTGTATAGGTACTATTTTGATGATAGCTGTAGTATCCGAGCTTCAGATACCCTTATCATTGAAATTTAAACTTTATGTAATTGTTTAGATATGGAATTGGGTTTTTGGTCCCCTTTCTCTTGAGATTCTATAGTACCCTTGGGTTGTTAAAGAAGTTCTTCTTCTCCCTTAATGCTCATTTTACTTAAGCATCATACCTTGTTTGCATGTTTAGCTTTGTAATCAAAAGGGACAACTGATTGTTCTCTCTTTCTTTTCTCTATGATTAGGGGTTTAAAAGTTATGAAGATATCATCATCCTCTTCGATATCACTACTGAGATGAGGCACTAAGAAAATTTGATTTGATTTATTCTCTCCTTTATCCAGCGTAGCGGCCTAAATTCTTGGAAGTTTATTGCCTTTTGTTTTTTGTGCTATAAAGTACTTGGCATCATCATAGATTTTGACTTCATGCACCAAGAACAATTGTTCATCATCATCAATAAGATATTCTGCATTATCTTGAATGTGTTTAATACATCGATGAAGTGTTTAAGGAACTATACCATACTCGTGAAGGCCATGTTCTTCCAAGAAGTGCCTTGTATGATGTGTTGGAATCAATAATGTGAAATATTGCCTCTATTTTAAGTTCCCCAAAGGTCAAAGGTAGGACCAAGGATTTTAGGATTCTTTGCCCTTGTTCGTTGAATTCATTTAGAAACACTGTTTTTTTATTCAAATACTGGATGTCCAAGGCCAATCCTTTGAACATTTTGAGGCTAATTAGATTAATAGAGGAACCTAGATTAATAAAAATTCTATTTATTTCAATATTATTACTCTCCGCAGTAACATTTAATGTTTGATTATGATCTACAGTTCTTAGAAGTATTTCACTATCATAGAAAGTGGTTATAGCATTATTCTACATATATAAATCTTCTTTCAAGCTTTCCTTGGCAAAGAACACATCATACTATTTAGGATTTTTCAAAGCTTTAATGAGTGTTTCTCGAAGGTTCTTAGACATAAGAAAGATGTAATAGATACTCAATAATGCAGGTAATTTGTGGAGATGTGATAATATATTGTAATCTATATATGCACTGGTAACCTTGGGTTTAAGAGGCTCTTATGGAATAACAGCTTCATTGAGCTGAATATTCTTCTCATTATCCTTTATTTTATTTTGAGGTGGAGGAATCTATTTTTCACCTCTCAGCTAGATTTGTGTCACCTCTGAAGATGAACTAACTTCAGCTTTAGAATTCTTTGAACTTTCCATATCTTTAACTTCCTTGAAATTTGAACTACTTCTGAGTTTTGGGCATTTTTCTTTAAGAATCTTCTTACCCCTGTGATCACTTTCTTCATCGGGGAAATATAATTCTTCATCCGAATAAGTAGAAGGTTTAATGTATGATGTACTTCCTTAGAAGGCATTTTCAAATTAGCTTTATAAATAATAATAGGTGCATTGTATCCTTTTACAACCCTTCCACCTCATTTATTTATGACTTGGCAAGTTTCAATTGAAATACTCTTTTCCTTTTCTGATTTTAAGTCAAGATATAAATTAGCCATATATTCTTCAAGCCTTACGGATGCCTTGGAGGTTACTGATATTCATCAATGGAGTCAATGTATTTTTTAATCACAATTTTCTACCGTATTAATTTATTCTTCTTTTCTTTCTAGGATTTTGATCGACGCATATGTTTTCCTTTTTGGTATTTAAAATATTTCAAAGATTTCTTCATACTTGAGTTGGTCCCCCCTTCCATTGGATTCTCTGAAGAAAGGAGTCTTGGACTGACTTCTAATTCTAATGGACTGTTTTGATGAATGCCTTCAATGGCCAGTAGGGCATTCATCATTTGTTTAGTTTTCTTTGAGATAAAGGTCTCCCAACCACCTTCATCTTCCTGGGATGCTTTTTTTTTTTTGTCTTTTGTGCTTTGGCATGGTATAGAGGAGAAAACATTGGTTTTCTCCCTCTTGGGATTAATAAGAACATTATCAAAAAGTGTAAGTTCATAGTTCTAATAATTCATTTTAACATAATCTTTGAATATGAAATAGTCTTCTATTGGATAACTTACAATCCTATTATATGGACAATAGTTTGGATCATCATACCTGCCGGTGCTGGTTGGTAGGATTCTGGTAATTGAAGGTTAATTTTAAGTACTTGCCTGAAAATCTTTCCCATATATTCATTTCGAATACAGCTTATTTATTTTTTCCTGCAAAGTAGGTTTCCTTTGCCTTTCTCTTATTTGTTTCAACATTTTTGATGGATTCATTGAATCTTCTTTTACTTTCTTATCAGAGGAAGACAAGAATATGGTATTCACCTCTTTCCTCTTTGGATCAAAAGTCTTGATCTATTCATGTTTTTATGATAGATTATTGTTATAATTGAAGCCAACACTTTTAGGCTTTGTTAACCTTTTATCTTTTGCTACACGATCCAGTAACTCCTAGAAAGTATTAATTGTAGCCATCACGAGATATGGAGCCATATGGTAATCTATATTCCCCATCAAGAGCTAAGCATCATGCTTTCATGCTGAGATTTCTTCACCTAGTTATGTACTTGGTTACTATTTCCTCTCTTTTCACTTTCTCAAGAGCGAGGTCAGCAATATTCACGCTTTCTTCATTGCACTAGCAAATCTTTTAATGAATATTGTCTCTAATTTGAAGAATGTTCTTACTGAGTTGTTGGGTAACTCAACATACCACTCAAAAGATGTATCTATTAAACTACTAACGAATTGGCATAGTAATATAACATCATTACCACCCATATTTCCATAGGTATCTTTGAATTGTACCAGATGCTGACAAAGATTTGTAGTACCATAAAATACATTAAACTTTGGCACTATGTACCCCTTTGGATACTTCTCTTGGTCATATTCTACCGGATACAAATGACCTTTTCCCACTAAGGCTTCAACAGCTTCAAAAGCAATAACTTCTTTAACCTTTTGGCTAATGAGGTTTCAATTTGAGCTTTGCTAACCATTTCACCTTCTTTAGGAGTTATCAGTGTTGGCTCCTGTAACTGCTCAAATATTTTATCAAAAGTAAGCAGTAATCAGGAGTTATTTGAACATTTCCTTGAGAATTTACTATGGGTAGTTAGCTAGTTGTATCCATCATGCCAAGTTTTCCAAACAACTGTTTCGTCATATAACTCATCTCATCAAGAGGAGCATTTAAATGATTGATTTCTTGATCTTTCTTTTGTTGCATATTGCATTTTCAATTGCAATCTCTTTATAACCTCTTCAGCTTCTTCCTCCTCAACTTCCTCTGGTTGTGGAGTTTTATTCATAACCGTTGCTTATTCTTGGTCCTCTTGTAGTTGTTCCTCATTTTGTAGATTGAACAATGCATTTTTACGAGCACACCACTGATTAAATCAATTAGGTATATGATCAATCATCCGGATGACTTCAACGTCCATGGGACTAATATACCCTTGCACTTCCTCATCGTCATTACAGGAATTATCATTTTCATCTGACTCATGTTCATCTCCATTAGGACCACTGCTTCTAACATATAACTGGAGAATTGAAGGAATTATTATAGACACAACACCCTTCCTCTTCTAGTGTAGTCATGTCAACAAAAGTGTTCTTATCTGGGGATAACTTTTGGGCATCAAATTTTAAGTCGCCCTTTATAGATTTCTTTATCATAGTCTTTTTTCTGAGCTTCAAGGCATTTTGGTTTTTTTTGGAACCCAAACTTGTTGTCTTCCTGTAGTCAAATGTCGATGGTCACCAGCATTGGAATGTACCTTTAAATGGCTAGATTTATAATACCATTATTGGGGCCTTCATTTATCATATCTTTTGTTATAGCCTTTTGCATGTAGACTATCAAAAGGCTCTCCCAAATATTTACTTCTGTAATATGGGTATTGACCTATATTAGGATGTATTTTTTTTTGCTCTCGGTAGTAGGGAGGACGTTTAAACTCCTCTCTATAAAATTTTATTGAAACTTTATTATTCTAGGGTCGAGCCGTATTTGAGGAAATGACTTCATTGACATATTTTCTTAGCCTTCATTGCATATTTCTATCTTTAATAGCCTTCAATATTTATATATCTTGGAAGAGAGATTCTTCCTTCCTTGGTGGTTATGGCTACTAATGTGAAGTATCCCATAAAGGCTTTTTAATTCACCCTTGTGATTATTTCTATATAGTTATTTTATAGTTTGGCATTAGACTGCGGTTTTAACACTTGCCAATAGTTATTTTCTACACTAGCTTTTTTAGTAGTGTGTTCGTTATTTTGTTCATGTAGCTTTTCCTTATTATAATAGTACGTTACTTTACTTTAGGAAAGTTGTATTGTTTTTTACATACTTCTAATATTTTGTTCTATATGCAGTAGCTAGATTTATTATTTTCCAGCATTTATTTAATTTATTCATGACACACTTATTCTTGTTTTCCACTTTGTAGGTTTTTGTACTTTTGTAATTCAGGGTGCTCATAGATAGTTACATGAGCCACTATAGTGTTGAGAGTTTCAGTTTGTGTTGTGGGGAGTTTTGTACAGGACTTTGTAGAGTTTTGTTTGAGTTGAGAGTTGTGGTTGTGTTGGGGAGTTTAAATGTTGTTTGTTTGGAGATTTTTAGAATTTGTGAGGGATTACATTGAGTATCGAGTTATTGTTAGAAAATTTGAGAGCTTGTAAAGCAATGTTGTATATCTCAATTATTGGAATTTTCCTCCTCCTTTCTATTGCATTTAATTTTATAATTGATTAATAAATTAATTAACCAATTAGCCATTTTTAAAATTCACGACTATCAAAATTATTTACAGCTCTCAAATTTTAAATTATTCTCAATTTTTTTTAAAAAAATCTTTGATTTTTAAAGCTCTCAAAATTTTAAAACTATCGGATTTAAAACATGCTCTTAGATTTTTAAATCAACCAATTGATAAATTAATTTTGAAATGATTTGTTGCAATCCTTCATACTTCATTAGCTAGAGGAAGAGATGTGATGTTTTGACAATCAGAGACCTCTAATGCTTCAAAGGGGAATATTATTTGAAATACGGAGAAGAGAGGTAATGTTTTGACAACCAAAGACCTCTAATGTTTCAAAGGGGCATAACATTTGAAATACCACAATAATTCAAGTCTTCCACTCATTATTATTTATGTGAAATTTATTAATGAGATGTCTCATTTGGAGACATTTGAAGCACTTCAAGATAGTCTTTAGACTAAAAATGATGTCCAAAAAGTTCTCATTTATGCTGGAAGGCATTTGGGAGATTGATGAGAAGCAAGATAAAAGTAAATGAGAGAGAACATGTTCGTTCCTCTAGCTTATGTAAATTTTGGTAGTAAGCTTTTAGTAATAACTCAACTAAACTCAATTGTAATGATTATTTGCAAAGGTTATTAGAAGATCTAAAGGATAAATGTTTGCAACTTCTCAATTCTCATGCATTATATGTAAAAAACTCTAGAAATCCATCTATTTGGAAGTCTCTATTCCATTTAGATTTCATTTTACTTGTCTAGGAGATGTTACCCTAGTCAGGTATAAATCCATTTATTTAAGAGTATTTATCCCATCCAAATTTTAATCTACCATATCCATTATTCACTTTCCTAGTCAATTTTAATATGCTATCTTAGTCAAATACAAATCTACTTATTTATGAATCGATCTCTCTTTCAAGTTTTTAATCATTTATTTGGGAGTTAATTTCCCATGCAAATCTAAATCTACTAGTGTTGGAGAAAGCCCTTGTGGCACCATCCTTGTTCAAAACTAAAATTTTTCTGTTTGGGAGCAGCTATCCTAGTCAGGTATAAATCCATTTATTTGGGAGCCGCTATCCCATCTAGGTTTAAATCTATCTTGTCTAAGAGACCCTATCTTAGTCAAGTATAAATCTATCTATTTAGGAGTTTCTATCCCATTAAGATTTTAATTCACCTTATCAAGGAGATGCTATCCTAGTCAGATATAAATTCATCTATCTGGGAGTTGCATTCCCATGTAGATTTCAATCTACTTATTTTGGACATGTTATGCTAGTCAAGTATAAATCCATCTATTTGGGAGCTATAATCCTATATAGATTTTAATATACCTTTCCTAGGAGACACTATCTTAGTAAGGTATAAATCCATCTACTTGGGAGTCGCTATCCATCCAAATTTCAATCTACTTTTATGGGGGATGTTATCTTAGTCAAGTATAAATCCATCTATTTGGGAGTAACTTTCCCAACCAAATTTTAGTCTACTTATGTAAGAGATGCTATCCTAGTCAAATATAAATTCATTTGTTTGGGAGTTGCTATCCCATCCAAATTTTAATCTACTTATATGGGAGATTCTATTTTAGTCAAATATAAATCCATCTATTTGGGAGACGTTATCCCATCCAAATTTCAAACCACCTTGTATGGGAAATGCTATCCTTGTAGGTATAAATCCATCTGTTTGGGAGCCATTATCTCATCTTGATTTTAATCCAACTTGTATAGGAGATGTTATCATAGTCAGGTATAAATCCATCTATTTCAGAGTTACTATCCCATTAAGATTTTAATATACTTATTTAGGATATTCTATCCTAATTAGGTATAAATCTATCTATTTTGGAGCTTTTATCCCATCCAAATTTAAATCTACTTATTTAGGAGATGCTATCCTAGTCATGTATAAATCCATCTCTTTGGGAGGTACTATCCCATCCAAATTTTAATCTACTTATCTATGAGCTGCTATTCTAGTCAGGCATAAATCTATCTTGTTAGGAGCCACTATTTCATTCAATTTTAATCTACATATTTAGGAGACACTATCCTAGTCAAGTATAAATCCATCTATTTAAGAGTTGGCATCACATCCAAATTTTAATCCACGTTATCCTAGAATCACCATCATAGTCAGGTATAAATCCATCTATTTGGGAGATGCTATCCCATCAAGCTCAATCCACCTTATCTAGGAGATATTATCTTAGTCAATTATAAATCCATCTCTTTTGGAGTCGCTATTCCATCCAGATTACAATCCACTTATCTATGAGATGTTATATGAGTAAAATATAAATCTACTTTTTTTTAGATTCAATCTCTCATATAGGTTTCTAATCATTTATTTTGGAATTGATCTCCCATTTAAATCCATAGATACTAGTATTGGAGAAGCCCCTATGGCACCATCCTACTTCAAAACTTAACTTTCCCTATTCGGGAGCCATTATCCTAGTTAGGTCTAAATCCATATGTTTGGGTACCGCTATCCCATCAAGATTTAAATCCACCTTATCTTGGAGATGCTATCCTAGTCAAGTGTAAATCCATCTCTTAGGGAGCCATTATTCCATCCATATTTGAATCCACTTGTCTAGAAGATGCTATCTTATCATATCTAAATATACTTTTTTGAGAATATATCTCATTCAAATTTTTAATCATTTATTTGGGAATTGATCTCCCATTCAAATCTAGATCTACTTGTGTTGGAGCAAGGCCCTATTGCACCATCCTAGTTCAAAACCAAAATTTCCCTATTTAGGATTCATTTCCTTTTAGGTCCTGATCATTTATACCTCTTTGGATTTTTTAATCACTTCAATCAATGACAACACATGTGATTTACTTTTCATGATATCCTAGTCAAATATAAATATACTTAAATTAGTGGGCATAGCATATTATGGTTTTTTGACCTTATAAGCTTCCCCAACCACATTGAATATTATCATTGATATAAACATGATGCATTAAACCAACATTAATCCCTTGGTGGACCATGGTTGATCATGGTTAACCCACAAAACCTTAAAAACCCTAAAACCCTAAACGTCCTAAAAATTGAATTTCTTTTAAACTTCAATATGGCTCAGTCAAACCAAACCTTGAAACCTCTTGCAACACATTTCAAACATGATTTGGAGTGCATTGAACCAAACCCCAAGCCATAGTTGACCCTACTTAACCAAGTCACCCTAGGTTGACCAAAATGCCCTTTAACCCTTAAAAACTACATTTCATGCATGGAGACCTCACCAACCTTGGTAGCACCTCCAACAAACTCAAAATAACATTTTGAGTGTATTAAATCAAATCCCAAGCAATGGTCAACTTTGGTTGACCATTCAACCTAGGTTGACAAGGAGCCCTTTAAGCCCTTAAACATGTATGTTAAATCAAATGGCCTTCCCATTGCATGGGACCCCTTCCAACAAGTCCAAATCACATTTGAAATTAGTTGGACTCAAAATTAACCCATAGTCAAACTTCATTGACCAAGTCAACCATAGTTGACCAAAACACACATATGAGCTTTAAAATTCGATACTCATAATTTTGACTAAACAAATAAGCCAAACTCTTGGGGAAAATCCAAAGGGTCACCATGAGTCTCCTAAAAACATTTCACGTCATGGTCCCACCTAGTTTAGTCACATGGGTTCAACTAAGTGCACCTAAAGGGATTTTTGTGAACCAAAATAGAACCCTTGTAGAATTAAATTACATAAATAATTATAGCACGTGTCTCATGATCCCATGTATATGACCCACAAGCCCAACCCAAGGTTTGGATTGGGTCAACAAATTGCGTTGAACCAGGCACTCCAAAATCTAAATTCTTGGGCTTATTACCAATCTAGCCCAAATTGGACCTTACTAACTAATCGATTAAATTCTAGAATGTTCATTGCCAATGCTATATCAAGCTTGAGCCACATGGGCTGATGATGTGATAAGATTTTTTGAAATAATATCTCTCCAAACATTTGTTCACTCATAACTGAATGAACACCTATCACATGAGCTCAAACTCTCCAGAATGTTCCCTTGGCACCTATTGGATAGTCACCAACTGAAATGGTGGCTAGCCAGTACTTGGGTGGAAAAAATCTTGGCCCTCCATTCAAATTTCTCTCTTCTATAAATACCCCCAAAAATTCTTATGAAAGGGTTGGTTATTTGAATTCACGAGCCTCCTAGCAAACTTATTTTTCTTTAAGTACTCATCAACCAGTGGTCCAATTGAGCTCAAATTTGGACAAGGTATATTAGGGTGTGTTTGCTAAATATATTAATTTTCCTGGACCCTGGTGATTAGTGGATCTTGGTGAATTGAATTTTCAACTTTGAAAAATCATAATTCTTAATCTAAACTCTATTTTGCTTTAATTTTCTTGTGAAATGTTTTTGTATATGGAAGGGTTAGAATGCCACTGATTTCACCCAAATCCAGTTAGTAGATTGCCCACGTTAAATCATCAAAGGTATATATATAGCCATATTTACCTTTGATAATTGATTGTGACACTTATGAAGGCTTTAATAAGCCAAGTTTAGTTGGTTTGAAGCATGGGTAAAGGATAGAGATCTAAATAAAATGAATATTAATAAAAAAATTCTTCTTCCATGGACAAATGATTTATTTGATCAATTAATAGGAGTTTTATATTTTAAAGAACTTAGTTAAGATATAAGTATCATAAAGTAAGGGTGAAGGATAGAGATATTACAAAGATCATTTTTGCACAAGATATGGGCACTTTGAATTTCTAGTTACACCTTTTGGAATGACCAATGCCCCAATAATGCTCATAGATATAATGAATAAAGTTTTCAAGCATTATCTTGATTACTTTTATAAATTTTTTTATTTATGATGTATTTATTTATTCTAAAAATGATTATAATCATGCCAGTCATTTAAGGATTATTTTAGGTTTATTAAAAGAGCATAAATTATTTCACCAAATTTCTTAAATATGAGTTTTGGTTGAGAAGTTTTATCTTCTTAGAATATATCGCTAGTGGTGAATGTATATCAATAGATCCCAAAAAGTTTAAAGCAATAGTGGAATGGCTAAGGCCAACTAGTGTGATTGACTTTAGAAGTTTTTTAGGGTTGGCTGATTATTACAGATGATTTTGTAAGTAAAAGTGCAATTTTACTTAAAAATATTGAATTTAAAGAAAAAAGATGGTTAGAGGTAATAAATGAGTATGATCTTGATATGCAATATTATCCCAAAAAATAAATATGGTAGTAAATGCATTGAGTAGAAAATTTTGTGGACATGTAAGCGAGAAGATAAGTTAGGAGATATAATTAATAAAAAAATATTTAGGCCTTATAATTGGAGGCTATATATAATGTTCATAACACAAGCAGTTTACATCAAATGCTTATATACCCTAGTCTAGAGAAAAGAGTAAGGGATGTAAAAAGGTTATTGATTAATATTAAAAGCTAATCTAATAAAATCAAGCAAGAAAAAAAAAATCTTAACATTGATGAGCATGATGTGATCAAAAGTAATTTACATCATTGGATTCTAAGAGATTCTAATATTGATACATCATCATGAAATTATATTAATCGGGCACAAATCTCGAGGAAAAAACCAACACGGAAACTTCAAAAGTTAAATCCGGAAGCACCCAAGCTCCGATTTCAGCGAGCTTATAGTCAAACTGAGCGTCTCAAAAATACGAACCCAACGACACCAAATTCAACCCAATCTGAGCCCAAATGGGCCCAAATCAAGGACCCGAAGAGCTGTTGGAAGGTTCAAACCACAATTTGAGTTACCAAACAGTCTCCGATTTTAACGAGCTTATACTCGAATCGAACGGCTCGACGAGACGATTCCAACGAGCCCAAGATTGCTGGATTCTGACATCACTAAGGCCCTCAAATTTCTAACAAATGGTGCACAATCGAAGGATTCAATATCAGCCGTCCATTCGGCCACTCCCTATTTGCCCCTGATCTTGCGGCTATTTACAAGCCATGCCACTCCATGAAAACTAGAAATAGAGCCCTCATTCTACATAAGAAGGGACCCCAAGGAAGAAGTGAGAAGAGAGATAAGAAGAGAAGAGAAGAAGGGCACAGGGAGAATCATCTCCTCCTCGACCCCCGTCGGAGTTCTTTCCGCCCCTTGAATACGCCGGAACTCTGCCGGATTTTCGGGAGACGCCTGAATTTTGCAGAATTTTATAATTTTTTTTCAAGTTAGAAGAAACGGATTGTAATCTGATCGTCCTGACTTGTGGGATGAATCAGCTTCTTGTAATTTACAAAATACTAGTGGAACTTTTCAACTGGGCGTGGCCCCGTGGTTTTTTCCCTCTTTCGGGTTTTCTACGTAAAAATCCTGGTGTTCATTTTCTTTTCTGTTTGTGTGCTAAATATTCGTTCAACACTCAGACGTGAATTTGTAAACTCTACCGCAGCGTATATTATAGCCCGCAACAAATATATTTTAAGAGATTTTATATAAAGCTAATTACTAATGTTAGTTGATTCATCATAGAGTCAAAATGTGTAAATATTTGAAGTTATTGGTTTGGTGGCCTTTGTTGTTGAAAGATGTAATTTAGTATGTGACACATGTGAATCATATTAAAAGGTGAAAGTTAAACAACAGAAGCCTACTAAAATGCTATAATTATTGTCAATTTTAGAGCAGAAATGTGAATATATGGATTTTTTGACTAGTTTTCCTAGGTCTAGGCAAGGGCATGGTTGCATTTGGATTGTAATTGATACAATAACAAAATCATCACACTTTTTGTCAATTCATCAAATTAATTCATTTGATAAATTGGCAAAGATATTTGTGAAATAAATTAGATTGAATATAATTTTTAAATGTATTATATCTAGTTGATATGGTAGATTTATATCTACATTATAGAAGGCACTATTGAAAATTTGCATATGAAATTATATTTTAGTACCAAATTCCATCCAAAAATAGATGGCTAAACAAAAAAGGCTATTCAGGTGTTATAGGATTTACTAAGGCTTTGTGTTTTAGATTTTGAAGGTAGTAAAGAATATCATATTTTATTGATAGAGTTTTCTTATAGTAATAACTATCATTTGAATATTAAAATGACACCTTATGAGGCATTAAATGAATTAAAATGGGAGATATGATAGCCATTATATCATATTCAAATAAGATACAATAATGATCATATAATTTTCTCTTAGCACACATGGGTTAGTAACTAAAGAACTAGGATACTTAGGCTAGCCTATCCCGAGGCCTACCTATGTAAATTTCTCTATATGTTGATGGGAAAAATAAGATCATTCATTAGGAAAAGGTTCATAACACCCCAAGCTAACTAGGCTTGGGGTTCACTTAGTTCACCATGACCAAATAATCTCCATAGACTAACCAACCTAATGGCTTACTAAGGTTTTAGATTTTAAACTAGGTAATAAGCTTCATCTATAGGAGTATATATCTCACCTTTAGTAATGTGTAGTGATAAGAACCCTTTTAGGGATTTACAAGTAATGGTCTATATTATTGGGTTGACCAATCTACTAGCTCAGATTGGAATTTAATGAAAACTAGTAGTGGTGTGAGTCTCTAGAAGGCTTAAATTTAACATAGAGACTCACCTAAGCTCCAAGAGTTGAGGGAGAAGAATGGAGAGATTCTGCTAAAGGGTTATTCTAATTCTCTTTAAGTTTAGGGTAATTATAGTTAAATCACAATTAATTAAAATGATTAGTTGTCCAATTATTTTGGGAGGCTTGGATAGAGAATTGGGATTGTCCAAAGGACAATTGGATAGAAGAGAGATAGTCCTGAAGTTATTAGTGGCTTATCTCTATTGGTTTCTCAAAATCCAGCTTATAATTGGTTTAAGCTAACCTAACTTAGGTTCTTTTTCCTAACCATGGTGTATGGATATAGTTGTCACGACCTGCCCTAATATAACCTGATACTATTATTGGCATCATTTTTATATGAGGTCACTAGGATCAATCATGACCTTAGGATCTATCCAAACCCTAAATCAATCAAGACCTGATCTATCTAGATCCTAGGATCTATCCAAACCCTTGATCAACTCAAACTCTAGAATTAATCCAGATCTTAGATCAATCCATAATCTAGGATCAATCTATACCCTAGATCAACCTAAACTCTAGATTAATATAGACTCCAGGTTAATCCAAACCTCAAATCAATCCAGATTCAAGTTCATCCCGAGTCTTATGTTAATTAGATCCAGTCTCTAGTTCATACCTTAATCCAACCTTTAAATTATTATCCAATCTAAATTCAGCTTTAACCAGTCAATAAAATTAATTCAATTGATTATAATTGGCTTGGATAATTCAAACTCAAACATTCAAATCCAAAATCCATCTTAAATCTGGGCATCCAGACCAAATTTTAAAGTTTAAAGGCTATGCCCTGAAAGCCTTTTTGGGTGAATTTTTCAAAAACTTCAAACCCCAATCAAATGACCCTTAAATTATGATTTATCAATTGGAATATTGATTATGTATGTCCTTAGGGTCTACCCTCCAAATTGGAGCTCAATCTGAGGTCTCTAACCCCAAAAACTGAATCAAAACCCCAAGGCGGTAAAATCTTTAAATATTGTTGGCATGTGCCACTAGACCTGTCATCTAGTGAATTTTGACCTTATAACCTTCTCCAAATCCTCTAATCATATACATACCCTTGATTATAATGTGTTGATAACAAAACCACATTTTGGTGGACCCATTTTGACCCCTAGTTTATTAGGGATTAAAATGACAACAATTCCCTTTAAGGGTAATTTGAAGTTTTCTCGAAACTTCAACATGTCCCATTCAAATCAAGCCCTATAACCTCCTCCAATACATCCTAAACACCATTAGGAGTGCATAAGACTCAAACCTAGATCCTGGTCAAGCCTGATTGACCAATTAAACCCTTTTTGACTAAATGCCCCTTAGGGATTTGAACAATCATTTCAAACCAAATGGCCACTTATTTGCAAGAGACTTCCACCACTCAACATATTAAATGAAACCTACTAAACCGAAAACCTAGGCCCTGGGTCAACTTGGTTTGCTAAGTCAATCTAGGTTGACCAAATAAACCCTTAAGAATCCAAATAGTCAATTTGACCTAAATAACCTTTCTAGCCTATAAAATCACCTCTACCAAACTAAAAAATATCAAATCAAATCAATTGAGCCCAAACCTTGGCCCTAGGTCAACCTGGTTGACCAAGTGAACCTAGGTTGACAAAATCAAACCTTAAGCTCTATGGTATTGAATCAAACTCTAAATGCACTCAAACTCCTTCAAACTCCTCTGATCATCCCCCCTAGTAATGTGGATATGACATGACTATTTAACTCAGTTAAAAGTTAACTTGGTCAATTGGGACCATGACTAGTCAAAGTTAACCTTTATGACTCAATCTAACCCACTTAGTTAACCTAACATATTTGAACCTTATCAAACCCCTTCTAGCTTTAAATATTGTTCTATTCCAAGCCTTAAACATCTTTCAAGCATGGATGAATCCAATCTTAATGGACTTGACCAAGTCAAATCATCATGGACTTTGACTTGGTAAATTCACAAGGTATGGTCAAACCATTATCAATTCAAGCTATTTAACCTTTATCAAGCTTAAAATTAACTCCTAACCATAGCTTAGGGATGTCCTAGCCATGAGCCAATCAAATCTAATCAAAGTTGACCAAAGTCAACCTAGTATTTATGGTCAAACCTATATTCAGGTGCTCTTGCTTTAATTCTTAAGCATCAATCCTTCTCCAACCCATGGCACTTAACCCAACCAGCATTTGAGACTCTTATATATGCCACCTTAGCATCCCTTAATTATTGATTAGTTAACTAAGTCAACAAAATGGTAAGGAAGGAATTAAGTGGTCAAACACCTATCTAAATCAATTCACTCCATTCTAAACTATCTCAGTTGCCTTAACATTCTTTGGATGGTTCTTAAACCTATTTTAAACCCTTGGATTAGGCTTAAACAATGCCACATGACCATATATGCTTCAAAGGACAAGGCACCTTTCCACATCATGTCCTTTGGTCCTTAGATTCACCTACCATTCTAACAACTCCATGACACCTGGCATCATCATAATAACCCTCAAAAGCCATCAAGATCATCCAAGACCCTCCATAATACTTCAATTGAGCAAAAAGGGGAAAATAGGGATTATTCTAATCCTAACAATCTCTCTTCGCTCAAGCTCTTCAAGAGCTAGAGCCCTTTCATTTGAGCATTCCAAACCTCTCTCTACGTCTTTCCAGTAGATACCCATTGTCCAAACCTTGCCGGTAGCAAGTTCTCTGGAGAGTAGAGGCTAAAATTCGTCCAACTTGATTTCCCAATGATCCGTAGCTTTTCAGACCACGGCTTCAACTAGGAAAAGTTGCATGGATAGTCAACAAGATCAGAGAGACCAAGATCATGAAAATCTAAATGTTGTATTGAGGTAAAAGGTTAACCCTAGTCTAGGACATATTAGGAAAAATAACTTTTCATTAAGCACTTTTTAGAATATTCAATCAAATCCCTATCAATTCTCTTCATATGAGTTGCCTATTTTTAAAATTTCATGAAGTTTTATCATGTGGATCGAGAGAATGAAGTGATTTTCATTTTTAGGGCATTTTTCATAGCATGCATTAAGTGTATGAGATCTCTACCGCTGATCTTCTGATCAACAACTAAGATATCATTGTTTCATGGCCTAGATTAATTGCACGCTCGATCTCTCAGTTGATCTCCCCATCTGGCATGATCAGAACCGTTAGTCTCAAATTATGGAAGATCAGGTGATCTCGCAATTACGCTGAGGTGGTTTAATAAAAACGAGTCTGCAGATTCAATGATTAATAATGATTGCAAAAGGCACAATAATTGCTAATCATTACGTCACTGATTAATAAATGGTCGCAATTTGAAGCGACCAATCCAAGGATGCCACGTGCTCTTCTGCCGCAGTCAGTTTAAGATTAATTGTTTTAATTAGTTTTGGAACCCGATTTTCTTAAAAAAAATTATTTAAAATTAATTTGTCATAAAAAAAATATATAATATATCAAAAGTTTTAGAATTTTAAATCCTTTAATTTAAATACAAAAATTGTTTTAAAATATTAAATATATTTTAAATAACTTTCAAACATTTCATTTTAAATTTTAATTAATATTTAATTAAATATTTCTTAAAAATTCAAAGTTTATTTTAAAAATTAA
>NW_021318650.1:117664-133770 GCF_001605985.2 Dendrobium catenatum
CAACCAACATGTCATATTTTAATTAATATTTGATTATTTTTTAGATTTATTTCTTACATGTCATATTTTGTTTTCTTTTGGAACATTTAGAGGCTCATGAGGGTATAAACAAAAAAAATTCTAATTTAATTAAATTAAAAATTTTAAGATAATATAGAAACTCTAATAACTTTAAGAAGTAAGCTCAGATCGCCAAGAGTTCGCATGCATTCATTTTGAATCTTCTCTTCTTTGTTAGGCACCTCCATGCCTACGGGTTCTAGTAGACAACCTGGCCTTTTAAGGTGCAATTTTGTCAAGGAACAAAAAAATTTCTAATTTAATTAAATTAAAAATTTTAAGATAATATAGAAACTCTAATGACTTTAAGAAGTAAGCTCAGATCGCCAAGAGTTCGCATGCATTCATTTTGAATCTTCTCTTCTTTGTTAGGCACCTCCATGCCTACGGGTTCTAGTAGACAACCTGTTCTTTTAAGGTGCAATTTTGTTAAGGGAAAGTTATGCAATCTCTAGGATAAATTTATTTTTAAGCATTTTTTTTTAAACTACTTCATATTTGATTTAAATATTTATCGAGTCAACTAGCATGCATTGCATTAGATACAAATTTAAATGAGTCTAAAATTTAATTGCATTTACTTTAAGCTTCATATTACCCAACATCAATTAACTGGCCAATTGGGATTTGCTTTATATGTCGGCCCTAATTCCTCTAACTTAACTAAACAACATTCCTACCACTTTTTCATAAAATACTAGGCACATGGATTTTAAGTGCTTAAGTGGTTAGATGGCTCCCCAATCTAAGTTGAGGTGAGTCCAGATTTACACTACATTAACTATGTTCAGGTTACAGATTTTTAGTGCCCAATTTAAATGTAGGTTCTGAGGAAGGTTCAGACTATAAGACCTCAACCTCCGAGAATTGATTCCCAATTTTCTAATAAAATTGATAACTTAAACTAAAACTTCTTTTCTAATCAAAATTTAAGCCCAACACTTAGTATAGTTTGGGGTGTTTTCGAAGTATTTCAGAATCTCAAACACCTCGCTTTTCTTCCTTTGACCTCCAAAAATAAGTATTCCAATTTGATCTAATCCTAGTTGAATTTTTAATCCTCACTCCTTTGACATCAATCTTTGAAAATTCTGAACAAATTTTCTACCCTTATCTTTGAAAATTTCAGATGTAATTAACTACAAGAGCTTGCACTCATAGGAGATTTAGAACCTAGATCTACTTTTAAAACTCAGTTATCTTCCTTTGGGAAAAATCAAAATCAACAATGACCATTATCGTCATGTTCAAATGATCGACAATAGATAATATTTTCTTCTCTTTGGAAGATTTATCTTTTATTGTAGTGACTTTGAGTATGAAAGTAATGATATTTCCTCTAAATTATAATAGTCAAATACAAATAAAACATCATTTCAACCCTTTAGCATCGTATGCAGTTCTTCCTTGAATTTGAGTATTACAATCAGGATGAATCTTTTAGTTTTGTTATATAAACCCATTAGAGAATGATATGTTCACCTCTTGAGGCAACATATTGTTCATAATGACGTGTTCAATTTTAAAACTGAAATTCCAAAAATTAAATTGTCCCAAAGAAAATTAATCTTTTCAAAACTCAACAACTTTTTCAATCAAACAACCATACATGTCATATCATGTTTGATAGTGGCGAGAACTAGAAATTGACCGTAAGTTCCAGTTAAAGAAAGGATAAATAATATTAAACTTCTAATTTATACAACATAATGCCACTATTAAATATAATATAAAGAGAATGATAAAATATTAAAAATATTTGTTTTCTATGTCATCCAAAAATATATTATAATATGAGATTTAGCTACAACAGCGCTTGGCAAAAAAAAGTACAAAAAGCTAAGCTTGTGAAAATGAAACTAGCCAAAAAAGGCATACCTATAGCACAAATCAAAGCTCGATATCAGCACTACTTTGCT
The DNA here is from genome assembly GCF_001605985.2 of Dendrobium catenatum. NCBI lineage: Eukaryota > Viridiplantae > Streptophyta > Magnoliopsida > Asparagales > Orchidaceae > Dendrobium > Dendrobium catenatum. Next base: position 119,644 of record NW_021318650.1, read on the forward strand.
CGCTCCATACCCTATCCCTAACCTAAAAATGGAAGCAAATGCAAGATTGAGCGAACATGGCTAAACAGGATATCTTAGCCTAAAATAAGAATTAAAAACTATAATAAAAAATACTGAATTAAGAAATTGAAGTACATTGCAAAAAGCTAAAACTAAAATCGATATTGATACTGATTTTAATAAATATTTAAATAACTATTGAAATTATACTAAAGTTCATTGAAATATAACCAAATATTTCTTAATAATTATCATAATGGCTCTTAGGCCTCAGTTTTCAGAATATACAAACAAATAATAGAATCTTTTTTGTCACCAACATAATCCCTTCTCTCCACTAATAGAATCCCTAATTAGGGAATATCAGAATAACCATCAGGCTTCAGAGTTTTCAATACATAACATAATAGAATCCCTTCTCACCATCAATATAACCCCTTTTGCCGCCATTTCAAATATTTCAATCACATATAATAAAAATAAAGTTCATTCTACACTACTAAATTTATAATTGTATGAGTTTACAAAATTGCTCTAATGACTATCAAATAATTCAACACCTACTATTCTATAGTTTTCCAAAACCAAGTTATCAAAATTTTATCACATTACCATAGATTATGTATGATAGCATTCTAAAGCTTTAACTAAACTAAAGTAATAATTTAAATGTCAAAATAAAATTTTGAATTAATAAAAGTAATGGTTTTTTAAATCACTCGAAAAAAAATCGCAAAAAAATATTCAAATAACCAGAACAATTATACTAATAACATATCAAAGGTTAAATGGATAAAAGTTATTAGAATATTATAAATAATATTTTTATAAAACTAAATTATAAATTCAATTAAAAATCTCAAAACATCGAATCATTAAAAAATAAGAATAGGAAAAATATAACCTACCCCAATCCGAGCAATTTTCATAATTATATCGACTGACAAAAATGACTCTATGACCTCCAAACTTTAATTTCTCTTTCTTGTCTCCTATCTTTTCTTCTCAATATCCATTTTATCTTCTCTAGCTTGAGGAGCTAGCAAAACAAAACTAATGAAATTGTTTTTTATAAGATCTCACAGGTGCCAAAAGATTTTTATAATAAAATATATTTAGGACACAAAAGATAATTATTCTAATTTTTAATTTTTAAGATAAATCCTTATAAATATTTTTATATTTTCAAATATGGGGATCAAAAAATTAAGAAAAATTATTATAATTAGAGCACAACAATATCTATGTCATGGAAAAAATAGTTTATAAATTAGACTTATCATGACTCATAAAATATTATTTGATTGTTGTAGGTTAAAATATATATTTTAAAATTTAAGGAGTTATTATAATAGTAGAGGTATTTTTAGTGCCTTGGGCACTAATTGGAAAGAATGGGTTAAGATGATTTATCTATTTGAATGGATAAAATCCATTTGGGCTCATGTTGGTTCAAAAGGGTTAAGTTCATTATTTTGGCCAAAATTGATGAAATCCTTTAGTCAAAATGGGTTAAGCAAGGTAAGGTTAGGTCAAGGACATCCTAGGGTAGCTCCATGTCTAATTGAATAAAACAATTTGATTTTTAAAGTAAATTTGACTCGATTAAATTCATGGAGAGTTTAGTTGGTTTAACTAGATCTAGTTGATCCAAATAATGGGCTAATTGGTTTGGTATCCCTCTGAGGAGCTTACGATCCAAAGAGGTTCACCAATTTGAATAGTCAAAGTATATTGATTCAATTAAATATTTATGGATTTAATTAGGTTAAATTAGGTTTAAGAGGTCTAATTAACTAAACCATGAGGTTAATCAAGACTTAAGGATCATGAATATTCTTTGTACAACCTATGAAAGCCAAAGGGTGAATTGACAAGGTCAATGTAGGTTCTAAGTCTTTATATTCAAAGAGAATAAAACAAGGTTGGTCTAAACTTTCTTTATTGAATGTTTGACCAAGAAAAACCATCCTAATGATAAATTTATATATAAGCCACTTAGGGGACACCCTAAATGGGGCTTAATTTGAACTGATGAAGTCATTCTAATAAAATTAGTTCAATTAATCCCAAAAGTTTGGGCTTACCATGGAAGGAATGGTCTAATTGAGTTAAATGTGCTTGAACCAAGAATTAATTAGGATAAATTGGAGTTTAATAAATCTATTCAAGTTGATTGGTCATATAAATTTGGTTAATTGAAATCAATTTGATCAAAATGATTAAAGTGAACCCTATAGAATCAATTAGGCTATGTTAGGTTAACTTGAGTCAATTTACCTAACAAAGGAGTAATTGAGTCAATTTTATAAATGGAGAGTTCACTCAAGCAAATTAGAATAGTTAGTCACAACCTGTATAATCAAATTAACCTAATACATTCCTTTAGATCAAATTGGGCCAAATGAGCAAATAAACTAATTTAGGCTTAGTTAAGAGTTAATTAAGCTTAAGTCAATTGTAGTCAATCAATTGTAAGGGACCTCAAATATTGGCTTGGCTCATTTGATTAAAATGGTCATATTGATCATATTAGCCTTAGAGTATCAAAATATTTAAATCATGGCCAAGTGAACCAATTGGACTTTATAAAAGGAACCTACTAAAATTTTTCTAAGACATTGGAAGTAATTAATTTTCCCAATTTAGTTGGTATTTTGATTTCCAGTAGGGCTAAATAAGTAAGTCCATTTGGGCTTAATTGGGTTAAAGGGTCCAATCAAGCTACTATAAAGAGATGTTTGATTATATTTAGTTTATTAATAGCCTATTGGGAACTTCAAAGGTTTGGTTGATGATAATGTTTCCAAATCTAATGTTTGAGTTCAATGGATCTAATTTGATCATATTGGATCAATGTTATAGTTTAAAGGAATTTAATCTAATATAACGGTCAACTATTATCAAGTATTTTTCAATTTAGTAATATAAGCTCTATGGAATAGGCTTTTCCAACTTACTAGGTTATTTAATTAAAAATCACCAAATTTATCCAGGGTTAATGGATATTGAGTTTTATTTGACCTTTGGTCAAACTTGGGTCCATAGGTCAAGCTCAAGAAATTTTTCATTCAATTATAATGCAAAAGCACATTATTGAACCAATGAAGGAAAGGTTGAGTGCTTATAAATTTCTCCAATGAGACCAATTAGGGTTAAGCATTGAAAGAGGTTTATCATAAGATTGGTTTAGGTCAAACCAGTTAAAGTGATTTGATATGATTTCAAATTGAATAATGAAGGTATCCTCCTATAGTATTTTTAAATTTAATAGGATTATATAGTCATCCTAAGGTCAAGTCCTAAGGGTTTCTAACTAGGTTAAGCTAGGGTTTGAACCTATGGAAAGAGTTGATATTGAATTGATAAAGAGGAAGGCTTGAAATACCTCTAGAAATAGGCTAAAGAGTCAAGCAAGAGTATTGACCTAGTCAAGTTAAAATGATTGAGAATAGGAATAGCTAACCTAATCACAACTAGAAGAGCAACTTGAATTAGTCAAACATAAATATCAAGTGTTAACATTTTTTATGGATACAATGTGCATAATGATCTTATATTGGCTAACGTGCTCATAGGAATTAGTAGCTCTGATGTAATGGTTAAAATATAAATCTATGGAATGATTAAGGTAGTGATAAAGAATGATGATGCTTCTTATCATCTTGATAAGGGGGAGGCTGAACTCTCTCTCCTAAAGAAAAAAAATTATCTTAGATGAGATTTCATAGTTCTTTATAACAGAGGCCATATAAAACAACATTAATTATAAATGTATGTAGATTTTCTTCATTTACTTAGGGAGTAAAAATCATGTAGGAGACAGATAAGTCAAGCTAGTATCATTAAGAAGTAATTATTAGTCAGTGGAAGGGTGAGTCTTAGCTTGATTATGACATTTTGCTATATTAATAATATTGTTATAACGATAATTGGGGCACAATGGGTTAGAATGGTGATAATATCCCATGGTGTTGTAATAACTCTAGTTGCTGTGATCCATATAAAAGATGGAGGACCTCACTTTATGATTCTTTCATTCATCGAACATAATTATTTAAAGATGGCCCAAAAGTTCATTCATTATTGACATTTATCCCCTTATCAAGGGGAGGAGGGGTTGCAGCCTATCTATGATGTCCTTGTATTTTAGAATGATTCATTATATAATGTAATAGAATATGATGTCTCATGCTCCACATGTTTTTCTTGTTATCCATTAAAAGAGCATTATTTTATATATTCTTGAATAATCTCTAACATCTAGTCAATCAATAAGAGCAAATGTGATCACAATAATAGAATATTTATAACATGTTAAGTATATAAGCTCATAGTAAGGTTGTTAATTTGGATTATTGGTTTGGAGAAGAAATGATCAAAGTTTAATTCACATTAAGAATAGGGCAAAATATAAGGAAGAGCATGTTACTTTCTCGAATCCTCTTTCTTTCTCTAACATTATAACTCCTTACAAAGTCTCTCTCTAAGAATTTTCTTTCCTTAACTTTTCAATCCACAAAAGTCAAAGTTGTCCAAGTTTCTCTATGGTCCTTTCTATAATTCTTATGACATCTCTTTATAATAATAGGGAAATTTTGATATATTGAATATGATATGATGCCAATTTTAATGGTTAATTTTCTACATGAAATCATGATTCAAAGTTAAGAGATGATATTAATTATAATGCCAATTTTCCCCCTATAAACAAATACTTTATATTATAACTACTTAACAAAAAATTTTTGCAATTGCAAACATAGTTGATTTTCTATAGATGTGTGAAATTGCTTGGGAGATGAAGAAATTTCTTAGCTTACTAAAGTTGTTTAATATTATTTTCAAGACTAAAAAGATGTCAGATGAATGGGGGGGTGTGCTGGTTTATATTTTTAAGAATAAAGGTGATGTATAAGAGTGTGTGAATTATAGAAGAATTAAGTTAATGTGTCATACATTAAAATTACGGGAGAGATTTACTGAGCATATGTTACCATGTGATATTAATGTTTCTCAAAATAAATTTGGATTCATGCCATGTAGGTCTACTATGAAAGCTATATATTTATTGAGAGGTTTGATTGAAAAGCATAGAGAGATAAAGGAGGATCTATATATGATATGTATTAATATAGAGAAAGCATGTAATAAAGTTGTAAGAGAAGTGCTCTAGAGAGTTCTAGAAAAGAAAGGAGTTAATAATGCTTATATTTAAGTCATTAATGATATGTATGCAAGAATTGTTATTTGTGTTCAAACATAACGTGGTTTGACCAAGAATTTTTCTATTTTAGTTGGATTACATCAATGATCAAATTTAAGCCCAATCTTTTTTGTTTTAGTCTTGGATGTTCTTACTAGATATTTAAGTCATTAAGGATGTACCTAGTGTGTGCATTTGGCTGATGATAATATTCTTGTTGATAAGACCAGAAAGAGTTGAAGGAATATTTAAATTATGGAGGACAACCTTAAAGTTTAAAGGTTTTCGTTTGAGTAGATCTATAACCGAATATATGGTGTGTAATTTTGGTAATAGATCTAGTAAGGGGATTGTGACTTTGGGTTATCAATTCATTAAAAAGAGTAGATGATTTAGATATCTCAAATTTATTGTTCAAGGTGATGGTAAAATATATGTGGATATTAATAGTAAAATTCAAATTAGATAGTTGAAGTGGAAGAATGCATCGAGCATGTTGACCTTTCGATGACTCAATTATGAGAGCTGATGTATTTAATTTAACATATATTAAGAAATATAAAAATAAACTTAAAAATACTTGATTAAAAATATTAAAAAAATTAAATAAAATTTTGACTCTTAAAGAATTTTACCAAAGCAATTAAAATTATAAGCGCTATACTTCTTTGGTGAAATGTAAGAACTGCGCCATCATACTTAAGCACTCAACTGCAACATATTATAATATGCTATTTCTGGGGTTAGGTCGCGGGGTCAAGAGACAGCGCCCCTGCGGAAGTTTCCGGGGATAAGGACATTTTTTGAATTCAAATTAATAAATAAAATGATAAATTTTCTTTACTATTTACTGGGAGCAATTGCCTAAAGATCATAGTAGTTTAAAAATTTTAGGGGGGGTAATGACCTAAAAATCTTTATAATAAAGACTAAAAAATAGATTGAGAAGAATAAATTACTTAAAAAACTATATAATAAATTTTTTTTTTAATTTTTTAGGGGGGTGGGAATTGCACCCAACCCCTTCCCCCTAAGGGGGTTCTGCCCCTGCTCCCATGATACATGATGCACATTTAAAAGATCAATCTAGACTACAAAAAGTTTCTACATATTCTAAAAGACTAAAAAGTTGCCCGACTCATTCTGCCTTTTAGAAGAAAAAAAAATATTCTTATATTTTCTACCATATTATTATCCCATTCTCCTATGATATCTTAATTAAAAGCTTAACTATTAATCAAGAAATTTTAAATTTGAATTTTGAATGTGTTGTGCATGTGAATTTATTTTAATTAGCCTAAATGTCCAAAATAAAATTCCTCTTCCAATAGAATTTAGGAATGCACTTTAGCAATAAGTAGACAGAAATTACAAATAAACCTTTTTAACGTACTAGTATGCTATGCTCCCATGAAGCTTCACGTAATAATCACATGGTTGAAAGAGAGAGAGAAGGCAAATTACCACTTTATATTGCAGCCAGTCCATTACAGAGATTAATAACCCAATCATAACTCTTCTAAAAAGCATTATTTCAGACTATATGAGCTATTTCTTACTATATACACGCATTATGCACAATTCATAAAAACCTTTTAACTTCGATTTTAAACCTTCTGCAAAATTGGGAAGCGCTTGCCTTCTCGAAAGCTATATATTTACACCAACAACAGCAGGCAGGCTCAGAAAGTGTCTACTAACTCAAGAAAGATACACAACTTGACTCTTTTATTAACTATGATATGATATGATGTCTATATAATTTCTTCGATCAAATCCTTCATCCAAAACTCTCTTTTATTGTCTTATTTGCAGCGACTTTCTTCTTATGGAGAATCTTCATCTTCATTTCAGCAGTAGCCTTGTGGAAAGCTATATTTACATCAAGAACAATAGGCAGGTTGGAAAAAGTCTAATCCTTAAATGTATATTTTTCTTCCATGAAATAAATTCCTTATCCAAATGTCTCATTCTGGTAGGTTCTCTTCTTTGTAGCCACTTTCTTCTTTATGGAAAATTTCCATTTCACCACTAATAGTAATATCCCCCACACAGCATAAGGACTCCAGTTAGTTCCTGTGAAGAAGCTGACTACTGCTGTACCCAAATCAGCTTGGGATTCTATACCCGATAGGTAAGACATATCGGTATCAAAGTAGTGCAAATTTTCGCTAAAAAATTCATGGCTCCTGCACTCCTCCAACAATACATGAGGGAGGCTGGAAGTTTTTTCGAGTTCAGCGGGCACTTTGTAAGGAATGCTGCAGCCGTGAAGAATACCATGCGACTCTGGTTCGTATCTGTATTCCAAGCCCCTTGTGAATATATCAGGCGACGAGATAGCTGAATAGCTGTAGTTAAAGCCTCCATCAGCCTTTATAGGACTTGAATAATTGCTGTAAATGTCATCAGGCAATCCTAATGACTGTGAAGAGGTAGGAAAAGAACTCTGTAATGCTTGAGAAGAAACACCCATAACACCGCCCATGTCAAAGGGAAGAAGAACATCATCTCCATTCTGAATGACTTGTTTGGCCAGCATATTTGCATCTGCCTGATAAAAACAATCATGAGTATCAATGGACGATAAAATTGGGGAATGATTCACAGAAGATTATTAGCATGGCCCTTGCGCGCAAGGGTTGGGTGAAACACGCATAAAAAGAAAAAGAAAAATGATCCAAATTCAGGCTAATAATGATTGTAAAAAATAATCATGAATATCAGGGGAAGAAGTGAACAAATCACAAAAATTGCGGTAGAAACCAACCTTCTGGACATCTGATAAGTCATTAACTGAGACGAATTGCTGGTCAGTTAGGATGCCCATCACTTCCCCAATGACATTGAACACAATCCCAGTTTTCTGCACATCATCAGCATAATGTAAATGCATTTGGGTGGTGAGGGGACAAGTCCGAGCATGATCCACCGTAATTTCCCACATCTTGGCTGACATGCCATTGCCTAGTATCTGCATGTTGGCAGAAAGGTAACGGCCAGTGCATACATAAATTAAAATATATATATTTAAAAAAAAAAAAAAGATGCTGCTGCTACGAGTAATAAGCCTTGGTACTTTGTATAAAAGAAGACTCTACAAAGCATAAATAAGAATTAGATAATATTAAGCGCTAAAATGACTAGAAATAAACTGAGCCATACATGTCGGAGCCTTGGAGCGTCTGTGACTAGCAAAGTTAGAAAATCCTTGACAGTGTTGATGTTCTCACTGCTCAAACGCTTGTGAAAAGCACCATCTTTACCAATCTTCTCAAGCCGCCAGACTTCATCAAACAGTAATGGCGGATAATGCTTCTTATACACTGAAAAAAACACAATACTAATACTTAAATCCACCACATAAAGGCAAAGTTCTTACAAGAAATTGAAAATCTTGATTATAGTCGAGTATAATTGACAGATCTTATCAGTTCATGAAAGAGTATTCTCCAGACCAAACTTAGAGAAGAAACAATTATTTACAAAAACCATTTCATGTAGCGTTGACAGAACATTTGTACATATAAGGAAAAAAAGGAGAAAATGCAGAACAAGAAAGTAGGAAACAAATTTTAGACTCTCATTTACCCTCATTACTAATCATGGGGCATGATTAAAATGTATAGCTTGAGCGAAGAAATGATGCATCAAAACGTGTATGACTAGATGCATGATGACTGACCTCATAACTGACACAAGCAGTTGGGCAATATCATCCAAGTAACAGTGAAAATAGAAATTTAACCTTTCATACAAGAAACATCACAAGCTTTTGGCATGCCTGGTAAACTATCTCATCTGTCCTGCAGCCCTATTGGCTGGCAGGTGGGTCAACTAATCAATCTGAGGGCTAACCAGCTTAGTGAAAGATTAGGCTGATGAGTAAGGCTGTTGACCTAAAACCTCCATTCGGACCCAACCGAACAACCACCCATGACTCCCTCCACGATTGCACAACCGTTCCACTCACAACACAAAAACAATGCTCCTCTCATTCGGCTGATTCACGCTCTCAGAGCTGAAGAAAAAAAAAAGGGGTTTGTGACTTACCTCTCTCCCTTTCGCACGCATCCGCTGACTCCAACCTTCGATCGACGCCTGCAACATCGCCTGCCTCTGCCTCCGGCCATCGAACTCATTCCTCGCCGCCGACCTGACAGCCTCCTGAGCCGTCGTCGACCAAACTCCTTCATCGATGCTTGACGCTTGAAGCCGCCAGTCGCCTCTCTCGCCTACGTCCCAACTAGCTGTCGAATCCACACCAGAATCCTTCTACCTCCGTCGCCGGCCCTACACCTGCCTCCGACCTGACCAAACTCCGACCGGCCCGTCTCCGATCGACGCCCGCTCCTTGGTCTCCGCCTGCGCCCTAGCCCGATCGGGCTCTTCCCGATCCACCTTTACCCCTCTCTATTGTTATGTATAATATATATATATATATATATATATTATATTCAATTATTTGCAACCAATCATCATCAATTGGAGCTTCCAAAGATCAATTGCGGGACCCGACAACATCTCGAAGACCCAGGCCGTCGATTTGCTCTGGCCGGGCGAACTTGAAAGGGCAAATGCCCTCGGGGAGGGGACGCCGGAAGGCTGCCGAATTTTCTCAAAAAATTCGGGACTTAGAAATTTTTTTGAGAAAATTGAAAAATGCTCAAATGACCATTCAATTTGAAAATAATTGCAATATTAATTAATTGATAAATTAAATGAAAAAAAAAGGAAATTTCAATCAAATGCATCACAATCAGCAATCGACAACAAATATTGGCAACCGACGATCATCAATTGGAGCTTCAGAACACGAAATCCGATGCCCAACAACGAATCGAAGACCCTGGTCGTCGATTTGCTCCGGCCAGACTGACTTGAAAGGGCAAATGCCCTCCTTACCGGCGTCGGGGAGGGGACACTGGGAGGCTGCCAAAATTTTCATTGAACAACAGGGGACTTGGACAGAAAATTAAAATTGATTTGATCATAACTCAAATCATAAAATCAATTTTAAATTCAAATTTGATCAAATAATATTGGACTTAAACTCGAATTGGACTCATATTTGAACTCAAATTAATGAATATAAAAGACCTGAATTAGACTTGAATTGGAACGTTATACAATGAGTATGATATAATGTTTAAATTGAAATTATAAATTGCAAAATTACAAGGTCTAAATCAAATGCAAATGGATACTAATAGAAAAATTGTAATGATAACTTACTCATGATCAAAGGAACTTGTGATTTGAATAACATGAACATGCAATAGAGGTAATAGCTTGCCTACATACATGTATAAGGAGATTGCAATGATAATGTCTATGTCTGTGAACAATAACAAATGACTATCATGATAAAGTCCTGAAAAGGGGGGATGAGCTTAGCTTTAATGATGAAAATATCGGGCGCCTTTCTAAGATTTCTAATGATAATAAAATTGATCAAGTTGTTTTGGAACAAGATTTGACGATAATTGTGTTAGTTTATCGCATGATGAGGCAATATCAATCAATGATTAAGTTAATGATATACAAGGGATTCAATTGAATTCAATAGTGATACTTCTTTCTAGTGCTCTTTAGCGATAATTATCTTTCATTTTGCTAAAAAAAGGCATATCACTAATGCATAAGGAGAAGCAATGAATTTATAGCCTACTTAATTGATCTATAGGAGATAATAGAAGATTCGTAGCAACCAATGCAGTTCATTTACAAGCAAGAACACGATCTTCTAATGTCTATTGGATAACATCCCTTACAAGCTATAGTAGAATAGACGATAAGCTTGAATAAATTAATCAACACATCTTCTACGTATTACAACTCAAACCTACGGGTGTCAATTCGGGTCAGCAGGTCGGGTTCGGGTCGAACCCGGAACTGACCCGGCACTGTTCGGGTCAACCCGAACCCGACCCTTTTTTAAAAACGGGTCAGGTTTCCAGACCCGAACCCGACCCGATTCGGGTCCGGGTTAACCCGACCCGACACGAATGACCCGAATTTGATCTAAAATTGCTAATTTTCGGGTCAAAATCGAGTAAATATTCGATTTTCGGATCAAAATCGGGTCAAAAATGGGTCAATCTCGGGTTTTCGGGTCAAATATGAGTTTTCGTGTCACTTTCGGGTCAATTTCGGGTTGCTAGGTCAACCCGAACCTGACCCGATTTTTAAAACGGGTTGATTTGTTCAACCGGAACCCGACCCGTTTCGGGTTCGGGTTGACCCGAACCTGGATTTTTTCGGGTCGGGTTCGGGTCGTGTTTCGGGTCGTGTCAAAAATTGACACCCCTACTCAAACCTAATTTAGAGTAATGTCACCGGATCCTCAACATGTATACAAGCGGACAGAAGGCGTTCGTAGGCCCATAAATGAAATCTCGGGCCATTTTCTAAACGAAATCACTTGCGCAATGAATAATATTTAAATATTTTAAAATACCCCTTATGTATTAAATATGATCTCTTGAACTAAATAAACACCCTGCATGTGCTTCGACAAACCTATTAAAGTTACTAACACAAATATTCGAGAATGCTGCGCAGGGCAAATGATATAACCCGTATGTGCTCCGATCGTTACATCTAAGTCCCAAATCCACCGATTCGAGAATACTGCGCAGGCCAAATATTCAAATTTCATCATCCCTCTTGAAAGGACTGGAGTCGACAACTTGAATTACAAAATGCCTCCCAAAATCCTACAAAAATACAAATGACTTTAATGTCACCCCGATGATGGCCATGTTGACAGAAAATCTCAACCGGAGGGCCGAAGGGGTCAAATCTATAATTTAAAAAAAAATCTCAAATTCTTGAAATAAAATCTATCAACTGAAAACTTAAATCTAAAAATCATTCACCTCCCGCAACCATTTGTCGGTGGTGATAAATTTGAAATTAATCTCACTTCACAAAGAGCGAATGCATATTGGGTGTATTACTTTGATTCATCCTCAAACACTCCCTTACCAATAGGGACGTGGCACATGCCCTCTGATCGGGTGGTTTTGCCGCAAAATGACACCATTATATTACGATCACGGCTAAAACCCGTATGTTCCCTAACGACGTCAAACCCTTGAGTTATGAATCATAAGGTATATTCGATAGGCATAAAGCCCTCTATCAGCTAAGGTGGATTCAGATATATCCCCTTAGACAAACATCAACTCAGGTCTATAAGGTATTCTTAGACGAAGAAACCCATGGCTGCCGACAAGGTGCTTTTGTCAGGTTGGGTTGACTATCTCCTCTGACTAAGTAGACCAAGGAACATGATAGCCCGGGACGACGGAACCATGTGATCTTGATCGGGCTCTTCTTCATTTCCCCCACCACCAGTTTTAAGTTTATGGTGATAACTCTAAATTCCAAACTTCAAAATTTAAATCCAAGACTCAAACGCTAAATTATTGCTATTATACGATGTGTTTATAACCTATTGGATCTCTTTATCGACTAGCCTTAATCGAAAGTTCTCTCTCATTATCGGGAGGGTTAATTAACTATATGGGTTTGCGCCTATAGGAAACCAGAACTCATATCAAAAAGTCACAAAATGAGGGTGAAATCTCTGGGTAGTATCTTATCTAAAACCCAATCTGCCTTCAGAAAATTCACCCGGAACATAATCTCGTTAAAACTCTCTATCGTCGTCGTCACACTTCAAAATAAAAGAAGAATAGATTGATGGCGCGGAGAGGCCGGGATCACACACAAAAATGAAATTTTCGGAGCCCAGATAGGCATATGGGCCTTCCATTTTTCAGTACCTTTAAAAGTTCTCAAGCAGTGTAGCCTTTACACTTGCCCGTTGGATTCCCCTTTCTTTCAAACTGATATTCTCATGGAATGGTATATAGATAAGTAAAAGCACACATCTTGGTCCACGAGTACCCATCTACCTGACTGCCTCAATAGGGGAAGAGAGTTTATGATCGAGGACCATGGCCATGAGGAATGGCATATACGCAAAGCAAAAGATGAATTCATCGATGGAATGTTTAGGAGCAAGGTGAAAGGCCTTTAAGTTGTCCAAGGCCAGCCATTTCATGCACTTTTCTTCGGCTCATTTAGAATCGGTTCTGGAGAATTCTAGAACTTACTACGTGGTGGCACATCTTAAGAAACTACCTATATTAGGGAAGTGCACGCATGAACATTTCTCTGGAGCCCAACTGCTCTACAGAGTAGTTTACTTATGGCTAAAAAATTATAACTTTTAAAGAAGCACAAAAAAAGGGGTAATTAGCAAGTGAAGCCATTATTTTGTGGCAATACTCTTGGTTAACTTGATGACGTAAATGAACCAGCACGCACATAAAATCAACTACACCTTATAATGCAATAACATCATTAAAATAAGAACAACCTTGTAAAAGTTTAAAAAGAATAAAAAACACAACACATAGTAAACTGAAAATATAAATGGCCCTGTTGACTATAGACTGAAATCGCTAAACTGACGACTCCCACGTTCACATCCAAATGACCAGACCTCCAATTACTCCCACGACCCATGTCCCCCACGATCACATGATCAAATAACTGCCACACTCACAATAAAAAAAAAACTCCTCACACAGCAAAATCGGAGAGGCACACAATAAATAAAAAAAGAGACTTTGAAATTTACAGACAAATCGATTCTCTGCTTCCTCCAGCAAAACCATCAACAAACTTTGTCGCTCTCAAGCCACACAAGGACGTCACTCCGACCCCGGCCGAACTGCTCCATCTTCGGTCGCGTCTTCTCTAATTCTGCCCACTTCGTCTCCCCATCCGCTCGATCTGCTCCCGTCGAACTCAATCGAAGCTCCTCTAGCCTCCATTTGCCCTAGCCGGCCCTCGATCAAGCCCATCCGAAGCAGAACTCGTCGACGCTGGTCCTCCTTCACGCG